>NC_068321.1:5823419-6123419 GCF_025860055.1 Xyrauchen texanus
AGAGCTCGCTTTTGCACTTCGCTCCCAAATAAGCCTCTATGGAAGATAATGATGATGATGATTAGACAGAGTTTCGAAAGCTGTACAGTTGCAGGTAAACCTAGCCTGCATACTCTTACTTAAACACTTATGTATAATTTCATGCAATGCTTTGTTTGTTCATAACATCTATATCAAGGCCCTGTAACTTCAAACACTGCAGAAGGGAAATTCGCTGGCATCAAAGGCAATATTTTTCATACAGTGTGGAGTAAACTCTTATGAACTGCAGGGTACAATGTACGCTCTGTTGCATGTTAAACCCTTAAACTCTAAAGGTGTTTTTAAAGATTTCCTGTTTCAGTGACATGCCTAAAATGTAAAGCTAATAATGTTAAAAAGTTCTGTCTGTCTGTCTGTCTGTCTGTCTGTCTGTCTGTCTGTCTGTCTGTCTGTCTGTCTGTCTATCTATCTATCTATCTATCTATCTATCTATCTATCTATCTATCTATCTATCTATCTATCTATCTATCTATCTATCTATCTATCTATCTATCTATCTATCTATCTATCTATCTATCTATCTATCTATCTATCTATCTATCTATCTATCTATCTATCTATCTATCTATCTATCTATCTATCTATCTATCTATCTAGGCCTGTCTGTCTGTCTGTCTGTCTGTCATCTATCTATCTATCTATCTATCTATCGAGAGAGAGAGAGAGTCAGAGAGAGAGAGAGTGTCAAAGAAGGTCAAATGTTTGGTATCATTTTAAAGAAAACGTTTAAAAAGTTTTAACGATATAGATTATAATAAATCATTACACTAAGCCTAAGAAACTGCTGAAAAATGTGTGATTTGACATGACATATCCTTAGGGTATAATCCTGTATCATGTAACTGAATAAAGTTTTGTGCTGATACAAAAATGGAATCAAAATGTATAGCATTACAAATATAATTTATTCTAGTGTCCAAAAGCCTCTCCAAACAAAGAAAACATAAGTGTACGTAAGAAATTATTACACATGCGAATCCTACAATGAAGTTCCATTCTGTGTCATTTCAGCCATCATTGAGTGTCTGCTGGTGGCCATATGTAATAAGCGTGAATGATCCTCTCTGCCCATATTTGGATGACTTCCACCTCTGGTTGCAGCGATCTGAATCCTAGTATGATTGGTTTAGTGTTCCATGACATTGGACAATGTACTTCATAATTTCCAATGAAGTCATCTGATCCAGGAAAGCGAACATGTTTTTAGTCAGATAGCACATTATGTGCTGTGTGCTTTGTGTGCATTATCTTATTATCTGTGCATCCAATTACCTTGTGTGTGGGCTAATTTTAACGGGAGTCCACTCCTCTAAGTAATGGTATATTTTATGTTCTGTTAATTTTTTGTGAAGTTACAAGCAAAACGTGGCTTATAAGCAACACCTGTTTACATGTAACATTAATGTCAAAGACATATACTTAGATATTACTCACTATATTTTTGTCTGTGAGTAAAACTCACAGGCTGGTTGTATTCTAATCTTTGAGAGCTTCCCAATGACATGACACATGGCTATTTGATCAGTTTGATGTTTTTAATGATACATAATGTACAGCGCATAATTATTAATAAATTATCAAAACTGAACATTTCTGATTTGTCTGCAAATTCCAAGCACTTGTTCAGTTTTGGTTATCATGCCTCCATGCATTGTAAAGTACAGCTTACCTATTTTGTGCTGGTCAAGACTGTAGTAATAAACATTTTGATCATAATTTTTTTCTCTGCGATCTGAGCTTAAATGGTTAAGGCCCTTATGCGCATCAGTGAGTGCTGTTGTTGTATTTATTTATTTTTTAATATGTAGAGTGCCTCACTCTGCAGGTTCTGGTTGGTAGTTTACTGATCTGAATGAGGCTTCAAGTTAAAGGATGCGCAGTATTGAGCCACATTCAGTTTTAATGTGTCATTGTGCTTGTATTTAGTGCCATATTGATTGATCTAAATATTTGGTGTTATTTTTAGCTTTAAAATAGCTTTAGTGGATTCCAATGAATTCAAATGAAGATTTAGCTTCTAACACATTACAGCTTTCATTTTTAATGTTATTGTTAATATTTTTCCCCACCTTTCCACCTCATGTGGAAATACATTACATTGCTTCCATCCTATTCATTTTTAAATATAAGGATTAAGGGACCATGTGAGAAGGCAGATTTGGCCAACATTTAGGTGGCTTAGGCAGCAGCACAAACATGTGAATGGGCTTTTGTGCTGTTTGATTATAGGATACTGAAACTGGATATGAATATTGTTTTACTGTTTCCATTAGTTTGTGCATGGAACGCGTGTTTGGGACTAGTGTGTTAAAATTTTGGTGTGTGTTTTGGCTCAAGTATTAAACCGTGTGGCCATACTCAAATAAAGTTTACAGATACTGTACACTGGCTACATTTGAAAGTACTTACTAACATACTCTCATTATTCCTGCAGTATATAGTATGTAGGACACTTAATGTATGCAAACAGTATGCAAATTATCTGTATGCAGGGAACACCCTAATACTGCATTTGTCTTAAAGTGCAGTATCCAATCAGAGCACACCGTACAGATTACTGTTATCCACAATTCAATGTGCTCGACTTGACCTTCCATTTCCAGTGTTACGAATGCCCTAAAAGTATTATCAGCATCACTTTTTCATTATGCAATTAAAGGAGACCTATTATGCCCATATTTACAAGATGTAATGTAAGTCTTAGGTGTCCCCAGAATGTGTCTGTGAAGTTTCAGCTCAAAATACCCTACAGATAATTTATTATACCATGTTATAAAATAAATGCCTCCCCCGCTGTTTTCGTGTGTGATAAGATAAGAATCTGCTATGTTTTTTTGGGCTTGTTTATACTTAAGAGTCCTGCATTATGCAATAAATTATTATTGGGATTTTGGTGCAAAAAAAAAATGCATTTGAGATTTTATTCAATTTAGACTCTTTGCCTGCCATAGTATAGAAAGAATAATATATTTTTTGTACTTTCTATAAATTGATTTAAAAATCTATAGGCCGATAATTCTGTTATTGGCCTTTCCCACAACCTTAGTTATCGGTATCCGCAAAATCCAATATGGGTCGACCTCTAGTAAATATATTGCACTGCCCTAGTAAGCAGAAAACGGTAGTATACTGCACAGTGTTTGGTAAGCACTAAGCTAGTATTCCATTCTTTACTTCGCCCTTTCTGTCTGCCAGTTCTGCGGAGGAGTGGCCCTGTTCTAAACTTTTAACTTCACAAACCCATTTCCTAAAACCTGCTTTGTTCTGAGGGCTTATAAGGATCTCAAACTCTCTCTGTTTTCCCAAAACCCCCAGAAGTCCCTGTTCCCTGAAGACCTACTGCAGGATAATCTCTCTAAAATGCTGGAAGACATTAGAATGGAGGCCTCTCCCTTTCATTCTTCAGATTCCCTCCTGATTAACACATTCCAGAGTTTGAAATGTAAACGTTAAATGTGTGAATTTATTCATTGTCATTTTGGCCACTGTATAAACAATTATGCTTTCAGAAATAAATGGTGCTGCATATGCTCTCTGTGTCCAAACATAAATACTTTTATCCTGTGTTGCCATATGTTGGGAAAAACACTGCCAGAGACTATATACGTCAATGCCTGAATGAATCTTTGAGTATTTCCATTTTTATTTATTTGTACATGGGAGGGTTTGTTTATCTTAATTTTTACAATGTATTCCTGTGTTTGATATTATCACTTTCTTAAGTAAAGAGCTGCCAATATAATACTTAACCTAATAATAATACTTTTGGTTGTTTTGAAATGCAAAGTATTGCTTTCCACGATGAACCTTGTATTTGTCTAATTACATATGTAACGAGGCAGCGTTTAGTCTCACATAGCCAGTCTGGTTCACTTTGAAGTAGGGATTGATACAGATTTCCCAATTCGATTTGATTCCATTCGATTCATATGGGTATATTTCAGGTGTACTGTCCCTTACGCTTACATATAAAATAAATGCTGTTATATATTCAGGGAACCTTCTTACTATGTGTATTAAGGAAATATTAATTTAGCTTATTATATTTGATTAGTTTTTCCATCGTTATGTTCACATTTTAGCTTTTTAAAAATAAAAAAAAAATCAATGTATTCAATCAATAAATATATTATATTGCCGTGCTTATTGTTTAATTGCATAACTTGTACTATTTACAAGTATTTAAATTATTTGTTTGGTTGAACATGTGCTAAAAAACCATTCTAAAAACTGGCATTTCTGTAAAGAGCATCTGTAAATGAGCACATTTTAATGAGAGAGATCTGAATGGCTTTATCTCATCGGTGCTATGCTTGATTGGAATTAAATGTTTATTTTTTGTTGTCTTTGATCAACAACTGACTGTAAAGAACAAAAAGTTTATTAAAAGAGACATTATTCAATGACAAATAGATCGTGTGGATCTTGTCTTTGGACACATTACATGGAACAACTTTTACTCTCAACACACAGTAAAAGGAATTCACTGCTGAATATTCCACCACTATTCTACACAATCACTGGTGAGTGAAATTTAAACATTTACCAGCCAGTTGCTAAATATACAAATTTGTAGTTGCATGGTGCGAAACTTGGTTGCAAATGCGGTTGATTTCCTCTCATTGTAGAGGGCTGCACATATATTTGGGTCCGAGTCCACCTTAGTCGAGTCTGATTCAGGTCTGAGTCTTTAAACAATCAAATCTGAGTATCCATTATTAATAATATTTTTCTGAATTTTTATTTTGATATGTTGTTTTAGTAAACTGTGAGAGACATAATCTGGGTTACTTCACTTAATGAAGTTCTTGATTTTAAAGGGCACCTATTATGGAATTTTGAAAATTACCTTTCATGTAGTGTGTAACATAGATTTAAGTGAACAAAAACATCCTGCAAAGTTTTATATATGAAAGTTCACCGTAAAAAATGTTATTGTCTCTCAAAAGTAGGAGTCGACTCTGAGTCAGTGTAATGAATCGTTTTTCCAATGAGTCATTTTCCTTTTCGTTGTGACGTCAAGACGAAAAATGATCAAATTGTCCGCGCCCACTCATTGCGCGCGCAGACACCAGGGAAAACTTGAAAACATCATGTCGACAACAAGACGCTGTGTTCTGAAGTGCATATCAAAAGCGACCTTTTTTTCACTGCCCAGGGACGAGCATGTGAAGAGTCAGTGGCTAGAGTTTATATTTACAACTATACCACACAAGTATAGCCCGAACCTTGTGCTGTGTTCACGTCATTTTAATGACGATTGCTTTACGAACACGAATGCTTTCAAGTGTGGATTCGCGAGCCGGTTGATACTGAAGGAAGGTTCAGTATCAAGTTTATTTGGATCAGCTTCCTCCGACGAATCACAACCTGTAAGTATTATTAATAATTGTTGCTTTTATGTGTTTTTTAGCATGCTTAATAAGTATTTGTGTGTGTTGTGTAAGTTACGCTCAGCGCAGCTTCTAGGTCTCCAATGTCAATTTTTTTTAAATATGTGAAGTGTTTGTCGATGTTATTGGAGTTGTCATAAAGAATAGAGCAATAACTTGTAGTAATGCAGTGCTTTATCAATATGTTTATGCGTTGGGCTAACGCAAACAATAACTGATTGGGTGTTTACCACCGAACTTTGGGCTATGATCGCTAACATATTTTTACTATAAAGCGGTGATGGGCGTTCCGTTTCCGACAATCTCTGCACAGAGTATACCAATCACAACTGACTGGGTCATTTGTCCAATCACCGCAGATTAGCATCACGCAAAGGAGGGGTTTGGAAAAATGAGTCGTTGAACGAATCATTTGGGAGTCGGTGAGCAAATCAGGTAAACATAAATGCATATTATAAGACAACAAAAGTGTTTTTTGTCATTGCATGCATGTAAAACTGTTGTTGGGGACTCCCAAAACAATATTAGGAACATTTTAAATGCCATAATAGGTGCCCTTTAAGTTTTTAACCACGACGAACCCGTGATGCGAGCACAAACGCTGCATGTGATTTTGCCAGTTGTCAGGTCCTGTGCCATGTGAAACTGCCTTGTAGTTTATAGTATATTGGCTACATACTATTTATGTGTTCGTTGTGCCAGCCACCTTGGTAATCGATGTTATACAGCAGTCTCCGTGGTAACATTCAAGCATACTGATTGAGTGTACTGATCGTCAGGTGTGTTTGCTCAACACGGTGAAATAAACTCTAATTCTACGACATCAAGGGGTGCTACAACTGCTTGCAGACATTTTTTTCGGTTTCGTTATTTTTATTTATTTATTTTGTTCATTGCATCACAAATCAAACGCCATGGACTCGGCTGGACTCGGAAAAAGTCCCAAAGGCTTGAATCCGAGTCAAGTCAGAGTAAAAATGCATCCGAGTCTGTGACAAGTCCAAGTCCATTAAAATTGGACTTGTGACTCTGATTCAAGTCAGAGTTCAAACTTGAGCAACCCAGCTATAGTGTATAGTAAAAGATGGATCTTGAACAAGATTGTTCAAATGAAGATCGGAATGCTTCGGAAAATGTATGTTTATAACCATCACTACTTTGAAGCTTATTCTAGCCAAGAACCACCCACTTAGACTGGAATAGAACATCTGACTGATATTAAATGCAAACCAATCAGTTTGTGTTGTTCATGTGTGCCGTTTAGGGGCAGGCGTACTTGTAATAAGTGATACCATAAGATTTTAAATTATTGGATGCCATGCGAGAAGCCAGACATGTGAACCACAAATTCTGCGCACTTTGCTAGTTTTTAAAAATAATTTTCATGTTAGAATCCGGTGAGATTCGATTCACCCAGTTACATTTTTGTTCTTTGAAGTAAACATGACAAAGAAGTCAAAATCTTCAGACTCTGGAGACATTAAAAGACACCTACGTGCTCAAGCTGAAACCTCTGATGGCCCTGCGAGCCAGGGACTCGATTTGGATGGCGCGACGCGAGAAGAAATGCAGCATCAGCTGTCCAACATCTTGGTGATGCTGACGATGGTTGTTGCTGACTTGGAGGATCTCACTATAATAAATCGACAGATTACGGTGATGGAAACAAAATTCTCTGAGTTGGTCACAAGAGTGGCAGATGGTGAGAAACAGATTGATTATCTGGAGTCATCGGAAAGGGAATTATCTGCTAATCCTGGAACACATTTTGGAAAAATTGGAAGATCTCGAAAATAGGAATCGAAGGAACAATATGCAGATTGTTGGAATTCCTGAGCATGAAGAGGGCAGAGATATGGTGAAATTCCTGGACGAGCTCTTCCTGAGTCTGCTCGACATAATAGTCTATAATCTGGAAATCAAGCGAGCTAAAAGAGTCCCGGCGGATCTGCTGAGGGAGACATGCCCTGATCAATTCAGGCCAAATTTTTGAGATCATCTGATAAAGATCTCGTGTGGTACCAGGCGAGGAGCAAATTAAAACTTTCTTGGAAGAATCACAATATTTTCTTGTTCAAGGCGATCAGACAAATTTCAGACGAAATCTTCAGACATCAATGAAAGATCACTTTTGTACTGATGTTTCCGGCCATACTGAGAATATACACCAAGGACGGTCGCAAAGTATTTTTAATGCCCCAAACAGGCACAGGCATTCATAGAATCTATGGGTGAGTAAACCATTGGATGTTTCTTATGTGAGTGGACTGACTCGCTGTACATAACGTGACTGTTTAAGGAATTTGGGCGTGATTTTTGTTTCATTTTGCATTGGCTCCATCTAGCGGCTGGAGTTTGTTTTGTGGCATGACACTTCTCCTTCAAGAAACTTTTGCATTGACAGAAGATCGCTTTTACACTGAAGTTACCGGCCAGATTGAGAATGGACACTATGGATGACTGCAGAATCTGTTCATTCTTTGTGCTTATGCCTCCTGTTGGCTGGAGTTTCTTTTTGTGGAGTATTTTTAAGGGACATTAGAATGATTACGTCATCTGCTGTACTAATAAACAGCAGGCTCACTGATCAGTTGGTTGTCTGTCTGAGGAAACTGAAAGGCTCCGGGGCCACATGGTTTTGCCGCTCAATTTTTTAGATCTTATGCTACAGAACTGGCTCCACTTTTGCTAGAAGTTTATACAAAATTATTAAAGAATGGAAAGTTTCCTCCAACCATGACACAAGCCCGGATCAGTCTGATTCTTAAATAGGACAAATATCCAAGCGAGTGTAAGAGTTACCGTCCAATTTCCCTGGTCCAGCTAGATGTAAAAATGTTGTCAAAATTTTGGGCTAACCGATTAAGTAAAATTATGACATATCTTATACATATAGATCAGGTGGGGTTTATTCGGTGCCTTAGTTCTACTGATAACATTAGGCATTTCATCAGTATCATGTGGTTAGTGTCAAATGATCAGACTCTGGTCACGGCCGTCTCACTTGACGCCGAAAAGGTGTTTGATATGGTAGAATGGGATAATCTTTTTGAGATTTTGGAAATATATGGGTTCGGGAGTAAATTTAATGGTTGGATTAAGTTACTTTATAGACACCCGGTAGCGGCGGTACAAACAAATGGACTAATTTCAAATTATTTTACTTTGAATTGAGGAACTCTGCAGGGTTGCCCTCTTTCCCCATTATTGTTCTGTCTTGCCCTGGAACCATTAGCAGCCACGATAAGAAAAGGGGGTGATTTTGCAGGGGTGGTGGCAGAAGGTATGGTGCATAAACTTCTGCTTTATGCAGATTATATTTTATTGTTCATCTCTGACCCCATTAGATCTATGCCTTGCCTCCACAGAATTATTAATTAATTTTCTATGTTTCTATGTTTTCAGGATATAGAGTCAATTGGTCTAAATCAATTGGTCTAAATCAGGATATAGAGTCAATTGGTCAATTGGTCTAAATCCGAAGCTTTGGCTCTGACAGCATACTGCCCAGTAACGCCTTTCCAGCCGAGCGCTTTCCAGTGGCCCAAACAGGGCATTAAGTATTTGGGCATTTTATTCCCAGCAAAATTGTGTGATTTTGTTAGAGTTCATTTTGAACCCTTAATAAAAAAAATTGAGCGATGTGGGCAGGTTGGCTTCATTACATTTATCTATGATTGGGAAAGTTAATGTTATTAAAATTAATTGAATTCCAAAATTCAATTACTTGCTGCAGTCTCTCCCTGTAGATGTCCCCCTTCTCTTATTTCAAGCAATATGATAGCATATCGAAGTCCTTCATTTGGAATGGAAACATCCCAGATTACATTGCAGTAAACTGCACAGGTGGATTGACAAAGGTGGGCTTGGCCTACCCAAGATTTTATTTTATTATTATGCATTCGGTCTCAGACATTTGGCTCATTGGTCGCTTCCACCTGAGAGAGCCCCTTCCTGGTTCTGTAAAGAACAGGAATTTCTTGCCCCTATTTCGCCATTGCAGAGCCTTTCTATCAAATTAATCGGAGAGGTTAAGTTACATCCCATTATCTCGCATTTGCACTCAGTATGGACAAAAGTGTCCAGATTGTTTATTTCTGAATTTTTTTTTAAATGATGCCTCGAGCAGATGGCTGAATCTCAAATTATGCATCAGCAAGAACCCTTTTTGCTGGTCAGAGTGGATTGGGAGGGGGGTTACTACACTCGGTGACCTATATGAGAATGGAGTGTTGAGATGGTTTCAAAATTTGGTTCAGCTTTTTGGGATTCCTAGATCTCAGTTCTATAATTATTTACAGCTGTCCCACCTGCCCTGTACTGTTTTTGGGAGTGGTTTACACCCCCCTAAAGTGGCAGATGCTCTGGGAGTGGTGCTTTTGGAAAAGGTTATGAGGCATCAGTGTATTACTCCCTGCTAATTCAGAGTCTGGGGGACGGAACTTCAACTTCTCTTAAGATATTATAGGAGAAAGATCTAAACATGGCATTGGAGGATGGAGTTTGGGCTAGGATTCTAAAAAAACTCAAATCTGCATCTAGAGATGCAAGGGTTCGCCTTATGCAATTTAAGATTTACATGGAGTCTATTGGACCCCCTCTAGATTGCATAGACTTGGTCTTAAAGACACACCCACCTGCTGGTGATGTCAATCAGAAGATGAAGACACAACCCATGTCTTTTGAGGATGTGTTAAGATTCAAGAATTTTGGTTAAGGATTCAGAGTTTTATGTGCGAGATTTTGGCCTCTCAAATTTGATTTTGCCCCAGACTCTGTATCTTAGGAGATGGGGCAGTCATTAATTTGGAGAATAAGCATGTGAAAAACTGGGTCCTAAGTAGTAGTATGATTGCCAGACAGATCATTTTAAGGAGTTTGAAGTCTGCTGGAGCTCCCCAATTTCAGGAGTGATGTTCAGAGATGGCCAGAGCGGCAGTTCTTGAGGAGGGGGTTTCCAGAAGACTGGGGAGTTTAGACATGTTTGTGAAGAATTGGGGCAGATATCTATCTTTCTTGGAGGGCTCTTGGGGAGGGACAGTGGAAAGAGAGGTGCAGAGGATGTGTTTGATTAGTTTATTATTTATTTTATAAAAAATTGTAATTAATATATTTATTTATTTTTGTTGTGTCTATAATTATGTGACCACTGTGGTGTTGTTGGTGTCGGGTGGGGAATTGGGGGTATAGTGAGGGTTAAATATTGATTCAGTAAATATATGTCCTGCTGTTCATATTTAATAGATGATTCAGTAAATATGTTAATCACAAAAAAAAAAGAACGGATTTTAATGAACAAAGAAGATTGTGCATTTCTGCTCGTGGATATCTAGTTTACTTTATACCAAGTGCCTCAAACAAAATTCTGAATATTTTGAAAGATTTGCTGCCACTAACATGTTAAACTCTTCCTCAAAAGGCCTTTTTGTATCAACCAGGTGAACTGATTAAAGAAACCAACAACAACTTGCGTGTCCTTACTCTTGGAAGTTGTGTAAAGCCAGCCAATTGGATTGGAAATGGTGATTTCAGCCAGGAAATCATTAGTTACAGAAATACTGAAACCAGCCTGTCTGGCCCAACAATCATGACACAGTCCAAATCACTGAGATCACGTCCCCCACCCATTCAGATGGTTGATGTGAACTTGAACTTAAGCTCCTAGCCTGTATCTGCATGATTTTATACATTGCACTGCTGCCACACGATTGGCTGATTAGATAATTACATGAATGAATAGGTGTACAATGAGTGTAGATTTCAAGTTTAGTCAAATTTGATAACTAGTTACTTCTGAGAGCAAAAAATAAATCATAAATATTCAGTGTGAAATACTTAATCCTTTACTTGAATTAGTAAAGCTTATGGGTAAGGCATCTTAATCTCTTGTAATTCCCACTGTCATTGGTATTAGCATTAAGAAAGCTCTGCTCTCTTGCAGCTGCATGTATTGCCTTTGACTTTTCATCAGTTAGAAAGGATAGTGCAGGACAAAGAAGTCAACGTGAAATCCAAAAATTATGTTATAAAATTATAATAACTCCACCTCTGAAACGACTTTCCCTTTAGGTTGACATCACTAATGTACAAAACATATTCTACACAAGTACGTTAATGCTGCCGCTTCTAGAGTAGCTACAAAAGCATGAGTTTGTGCAATATTGCGTTCCAAAGTGTGTCAGATTGCATTTCATACAACTCAAGTACCTTTAAATTGTACGAGTATAGTGTGAACTGTCTGCTTCTACGGTGAGTTTTCTTTTTCAGGTCAGTTATTCTAATGGTGGAGCGACAGTTTAAAAACAATATTGCTGAGCAAGTACATTTTATAGCAACTTACCTAAATAATAAAACATCAAGTTTTATGGCACAAACTTAACTCTGTGGTAACTCTATGGCCCCCTTAATGAACTGAGGTTTTTACCACCACAGTAACATAAAAACATACGTTTAGTGTGTTGAACTGAAACTGCACAATAGCAATGCATTGTCTGTACGCTTAGACCTGCTTTCATGTACTTGCTTAAAGTATGTTTCTGCTTTTGGGTAATGTTAACCTAGTGAAAATTCTCTCAAGGGCAAACTTGACTTGGTCAAAAGGCCTTTTCAAAAGTGGGTGCTGGTGGTTTTTCAGGAGGCGTGTAGTCATATACAGTAGACAGTAAATTTGCTTTCAGGTCTGACCACTTTTTTTTTCTCATTGAATATTATGTTTCACTTGGAAAAACATCACATTATGGAAGTTAAATTGGTCGGAAATGCTGTTTCATATTGAATTTAAGCTATAGTCCTAGATAGATGCCTACTGCATTTACATACGTTTTCTGTGAAATCTTTGCTCTAGCGGCTCGAATACAATTTGATTTGAAGGTTTTCCACTTTCTTGCTGACATAGATATGGAACAGTGATCCGGAAACAGTCCTGCTGCTTGTTTCCAGTGTTTATTGGGTCTGGCTTGAGGTGAGACTGGTGTTAAGCTGATAAAGAAAGTGGGAAAGCTCTTTGCCTGTCCCCTATGAGCTCTTTCTTCCTGGGCTGCAGCCAGGGTCACGGCTTGCCTCCCAAGGACTGCCTGGAGGTTCTGCCTCCTGGTATTTGGACCCCAGGGGAGGTGCACCACGCATGGACTCCAGACACTCATGGGAACTGGATATTCCTGGAAGCCATCACACTGACTCTAAAAAAAAGCCTGCTCCTTGTCATACACTGATCCTTAGAGATTCAGTGCACTCAAGTAGTCTTGCCCCCTTATGCTGATTTAGAACTGTATTCTTCTCTATGCATACTTCATGATGTAAATGGTTTAAAGAAAGATACAGCATGTTTGATGCAACTGAGTGGTGTTGACACAGTCTTGTTGCCTAGGTGATATTGTTGCTATAATTGCTACTAGTGCAGTCTGTGCTCGCCAACTTCTTTTAACCTACTTCGTATTGACTAAGACCGCTCGCTCAGTGGATTCTGTGGGAATGTGTCATATTTAAAGCTTTTTAAGAGTTGCCAGTGCAGTGTGGATGTATTGTACATTTGTGAGAGCAAATACAGAGCGCTGTCCGTGGTCCTGAAAATGCACTGTGTTATTTTCCGTTTACACTTTCTAGGCTGTTAATGCACAGCAATTCACCCTTTGAATCTCGATTTCATTTTTCAGCAAGTTGCCTGTTTTTCCGTAGTTCTCATAATACTTGCCCCTCAAGACCTAATTGTTCCTTCATTTTTATCCTGAATCTGACTTTCATAGGTGATAGTAATACAACCTTTACTAGGACCAATTTGTTACAGAGGACAAGAGAAGTCAAAGTTCACCACCTCTTTGCTGACCTGACTCCTGGCCAACTTCTCACGACATCACCCTCCCCCTCCCCCAGTCCCATGTGCCCATGTGGGTTTAATCTCTCTCTGGCTGTATTCCCACCACACTAATCCCACTCTCTCTCTGTCTCTTGCAAATGTCAGTTTGTATCTCTTCCCGCTCATCTGTTCCCTGGAATACGGCTATATCCTCCTTTCAGCAAGAAGTCTTAGTTGATATAACGAATGGGTGACAATGGTCAACTAGTTGTCCAATAATCGACTAGGCGATTAGAGAGTTCAACTGGATTAACTACATTTTTAAAAATAGTTTTAATCCCACTTTATATTAGGTGTTTGTAACTACTGTGTACTAACATTAAAAGGAATAAAATACAATGTACTTATTACTGTATGTAACTACATGTTGTTCTGTAAAGGCAGGTTTAGGAGTTGGTTTAGGGTTTAGAATAGGGTTAGGCTTTAGAGTAAGGGTTAGGTTAGGTTTAGGATTAGGGTAAAGTTAACAGTGTAATTTCAGAAGTAATTAAATGCTGCTACTTTAAATGTATGAACGATGCAACAACACGTATGTACATAATAAGTACATTGTATCAAAAGCTTAAGTACATAGTAGTTAACCCTTTAAACTCAGATGGTCCTGGCCTACCTGCATGCTCGAGAGAGTCATTGTTATGTACAATTTTTATGTTTTATTTTTTAGGAGAGGCTTTTGGACACATGGAGACGTTTTTGGACCCTATGACCCATATGGCGGCTGTGGCTTAAGTGGTAGAGCGGGTCGGCTGCCAATCGCAGGGTTGGTGGTTTGAATCCTGGCCCACATGACTCCACATGCTGAAGTGTCCTTGGGCAAGACACTGAACCCCAAGTTGCTCCCAATGGCAGGCTAGCGCCTTGCATGGCAGCTCTGCCGCCATTGGTGTATGAGTGTGTGTGTGAATGGGTGATTGGGACACAGTGTATAGCGCTTTGGTAACCTCTAAGGTTAAAAAAAAGCGCTATATAAGTGCAGAACATTTACCATTTACCATTGATAAATAATTTTTGTAAATTATAACTTTTGATTGCTTTGTCATATCAACACAATTTTCAGAGCCACCTTATTTACATCCAGAGATATATGATGTCAAATCAGAAAAAAGTACATTTTTGTCTCAATTTATTTTGTGATTTTCTTTTTTCAGCAGTTTCTTAGGCTGAGAGTCGTAGAATATATTTGAAAGATTTCTTTACAATGATACCAAACACTTTTTGTTTTTTTAGTTATAACCCTTTATTTTTGGCTATATACCACTGAAGCTGGACATCTTTAAAAAAAAACACCTCCAGAGCTTAAAGGGTTAAAGACACCTTATGTAAAGTGGTCCAGATTTCTATATTTTTAGTGGTGGTGCTTCAATTAGCCTGCTGACTGAGTGCTGTGCTTTAGTTTATTAGACCGTCTGCACAGTAGCTACACGACTATAGCCATACTCATTCAGACAGACGTCTGTTGCTGTCATATCTCATTCTTTTTTTTTTGTCCTGCCAACAGCATTGCATTTTTAGGATGGCGTGAAATGTTAAAATTGCTAAAAAAGGCTTCTCGACCCCTTTGCATTCTGTTCAACACTGTTGCACTCTATCTAGAGATTTTTTAAAGACAAGCTTGCATCTTTTGTAACGGCATCTAAAAAACACATCATATCTGAGTCAGATGAATCCAAATCCAGCCTAATTATACTGGGCTTCCTTAAAAAGGATTAGTTGATTTTTAAAATGTTTAGTTTTGCACATCCCCAGCCAATATTTAGCTGTATAGTGCAAATCGTATCATTTTCTTAATTGTTTTCAAGGCTGGCATTTACAATGGAAGGCCAATTTTTGGAGGGTTTAAAGGCAGAAATGTGGAGCTAATAATTTTAGAAAAGCACTTACATGCACTCTTCTGTTGAAACTTGTGTATTACTTGAGCTGTAGAGATGTTTAAACCATCGTTTTTGGCTTTATTAAATTCATGGCAGTTGTTCATGAAACTGTAAATTTGGATATCATTTACACAGAGAAGGTTAGTAAGTGATTTTGTTGTTGTGTCACACACATCATTTACGTGAAGTCCTGCCCTACATTTGTTCTTGTTGAACATCCTGTTTCTCTGGAAATACAACACATTACAGTAGTAAAATGGGTTGTGAACACCATTTCATGTTGACTTTAAATTTCTCACCCATGTAAAGACACTTTCTCAGAGATTGCTGGCTCACACACCGTACTAACCCAAGGGTAGCTATTTGTCTTTTGCATCATCTCCCAGTGGGAAGAGTGCAGTTTATGTGGATTATGTATTTAAAACTAGGTTACAGTGGATGCTTTGTGCATGGCATTATTTACTTACGACTGCCTTTGTAAATGTAGCAAATGTAGTTCACATGCATAACATGACAAATGTCACGTTTTCGCCCTTTAGTGGATAAATAATTCTATAATGTACGTTCCATCTTTTTGGAAAGAAACAGAAGTCCTCCTCTCGGGCTAAGGTTAGAAACATAATCTATACAGTACACGAATGTGAATGCTTGGCTAGCACATGGCAAGTGTGCAGTCCCACCAATGCATTACTATGGTAGTAGCAGACTTTAAAATGTTACATTTCAAATCTGTGCCATTCAACCAGATTTCTTTGTAATTCAGGTAGCTAGCTAAACGTAGCAATTGATACTTGTCAACTAACTTCATTAACAATATATGCTTGTATAGGGTATATTTTGGGCCTTCAGTACCAGTAACCTTGAAAACAACAAGCAACTGTCGATTGTAGAAAAACTGTCCTGCACTTGCCAGATATACTGCATGCTGGGAGAAGGGTCAGTGTTTTATTACTGTATTTGTTCATTTCCCAGAGTGATCCTTGAATTAGAGATGTTGTATGCTCGGCGGCGAACGGCCCCTCTGACTCAGTGCTGGTTAATCATGGGAAGTGACAGCGCTTGAGTCAGACTCCAGATGCTCTCGGCCCCCACAGGTTTGAGCTCTCAGGTTTGAGTTGATTGAGGACACCAGTGTGGAAATATCTTCCATCCTGGGTGATGTCTGTCTCCCTGGTCTTGCGCCTGTCCCGGTGGGACCATGCAAGGCATGTGGGGACTGGTGTGTGAGAAAGCTATTAAATTATCACACTGTTGTCCCATGATGCTTAATTTCATCTGTGAACACATGCCTGCATGTCTGCCTATATACTGGGAGTATTTTTTAGCCAGTTGTGGATAGGCTAATGAGAAATTGCCAATATTAAACTCTGTCTGGAAATGTAGTTCATGCATATGCTCTAATATTGTTGCTCAACTTTAGGGGACAAGTTACAATTTAAAGTCATAGTACCACATACTGTTATGATACCATGTCATACCTGTTAAGTAGCCACAAGGGTTGTGCAAAGTTTCAAATTTTAGAATTGGCTCAATTTTGTTTGGTTGAAAATTTGAATTGAATTTGCTATGCCTCATAGGATGTTGAATTTGGAATGACAAGAAAATAAATTTACTGTATTGCAGTTTAAATAAATTCTAAAATAGTTACAAAACATTAGACCGGGGCCTGGGTCGCTCAGCGAGTATTGATGCTGACTATCACACCTGGAGTCACGAGTTAGAATCCAGGGTGTGCTGAGTTACTCCAGTCAGGTCTCCTAAGCAACCAAATTGGCCCAGTTGCTTGAGAGGGTAGTCTCACATGGGGTAACCTCCTCGTGGTCGCGATTAGTGGTTCTTGCTCTCAATGGGGTGTGTGGATTGCGGAGAGTAGCATGAATCTCCACATGCTGTGAGTCTCCAGTAAGTCACTTAGTAAGTATTGGAACTGGGCATTCCAAAATTAGGGAGAAGTGGGGATAATAAATAAATAAATAAATAAATATATAAATACAAATTACAAAACAACACACAAATAAAATAAATAAAATCATTAATTTAGACTAATTATGCCTGTTTGTTTCCTGATTTGTATAATGTATTCATTGATTGATTTGACATATTTCTCTAAACTAAGTTTTATACTAAATTATGTAAAACTGTAAAAACAATTAACAGACATGAAAACAGATTTAAACTTCCCCAAACAGCACCATAAAATGTCCTATACAATTTTTTTATATAAATAAAATCTTTTCATTCAATGATTAACTTGATGACAAGAGGATTTTTTTCAGTGAACATTTTTTTCTTGTAATTCAGTGAATGCCATTTAGAGAGATTTTTAAAAGATGATTTTGTCCACTTTATTGTTAGTAAGCACATTTAAATACAAACTTTTAAGTCGGGCACAAACTGAATAGTCGGTTAATCGTTACAAAAATCACCCAAATAGGCAAAAATAATCGTTCTAATAATCATTAGATTAATCGTTTATCAAAATAATCATTAGTTGCAGACCTATAATATATTGATGTTTAGTTTCATTTTAAAGTGTTCTTCTACCATGATCCATAAAGTAAAGTTGGGTCACTGGCAAATAGGGTTGTCTGTAGTGAGAAAAATCCTTTAAAAATCTAGTTTAAAACACGTCTGTGTCCATGTTTGTTTTTACAATTTTTTAAAAACATTTATAGGATTTTCTACCAAAAAAAAAAGAATGAAATTACTTAAAAAATGCCATATGTTTTAGCCATCAAGGTATTAAAATACTTGTACCTTGAAGTTTTCATGTTTTTCAGGGTTACAGCAGAACAAAATGTGCCTTTTCATAAAATTTCTAAATAATTGTATTTAATGGCAAAATAATGATACTTTTTATATTTCACACAACAGTCTTGAGGGTCTTATGTTGTCCTCTATTTATTTGTATTTATTTTTTGGAAACCTTCATGTTGGTTAAACCACATGACATGGATTTAGTGGCCAAAAGTTTTTCAAATATTAATCATATTTCAAAATAAATATATATATTTTTTTTTACAAAAATATTTTTTTATATATTTATGCACTGCTCATTCCAATATTTCTTATTTCAAGAATTTCAGCTTTAAATTTTATATATATATATATATATATATTAATATATTTATTTATTTATTTATTTATTTTCTTTTTTTTTTCTGCTGTTTCAGACGGTTGCACAAAATAAATTTTTTACTACTATGCAATTGAAAACATCATCAAGGTAGAGGATTTTTTTTTGTGTTAATAGCATTCAAATGTATTTTTAAGTCATTTAATAGCTATGGACAAAACATTTGCATCACATCATTGCCCAAGTTAATTGGTTAAATATAATAATAATAATAAAAAATAATATATATATATATTGTGACAGGTGGCATTTCAAACATGGATTATTAATATCATCTAATGTTTCTGGAAATCCATTCACACTATCCACTACTTCATATTTTGTTTCCAGTACTGCCACTCCATATACCCATATTACGCAGTCTGCAAAGGGCACCAAATCCATTGGGGGGCACCAGAAACTCCACCGGGTGCCCTTCCTCGCACGTTATACGTTATTGAAGGACCCGATAGTAGTCGCAGATCACATACGGTCACCTTGCAGCTCGCACCCCCCCCTCTCCCCCCATTGAAATTGAATTGAAAATGAATAGGCATTTTTATTTTAGTTCTGAATGGCACATAAGCCTGCTAACCAAAGCCAGAATTTATCATGATTAGATTCAGCCCATTTTTATGAAGGTATCAGAAGTGCCAATCTTAAATTTGGTTCCCTGCTGATGTGTTAAGAAGGATGTCACTTCATGTGGGTGAAGAATAGTGCTTGCATTCATTTAGTATTCATAAGCAGTAATATATGTTTGTAGAGATATATACATTATTGAGACCATAGGCTCTTTGCAGTTAACCTGTAGCTGGTCAATTAAATAGATTTTTGTAAGGCTTCCTTAGCCCAAAAATGAAAGAGGTGTTTTTGCCCTGAGGAGCGTTGGGTAGATTTAGCTAATTTAATGAGCACTTTACTGTCTAGACCTCTACATCAAAAACAGTGAATGTTCAAGGAATAATAGGTCTATATTATATTCAATCTTGGATTTTGCCATCATGGATACTCTTGTTCATCCTGTTCTTCCTGTTCTCCTCCTCTTCCTCTCTGACGATCTTTGCATGCTACTACTAATATTTAGATCTATTTACAAATATGACTCGTAACTACATAAATAAATGACACAAAAGTCTAAAATGTACCAATATAAATTTTCACAAAAACCTGTTTTTATTACTATTTTTTTTTTGTCATTGTGTTTGAATGCCATTAAATCGGAGCTCTTTCTTTCTAACTACATTTATAGTAGATTTACATTTAATTGTTTAGCAGATGCTTTTATCCAAAGCGACTTACTAATGAGGAACACAAGCAATTTGTCATACAAAGTTCAACAACATCTGCAGTGTTGTTCTGCCAAGTTCCCAATGTAGCTGGAGTATTATAGGTGCTAGTGCAGAAGAAAGAGACACAGAAAAAAACACAAAATAATTATTTACGTGTAAGTTCAATAGTAAGTGCAATTAGTGTGGATTGGTTAAATGCTTGAGGAACAAATGTGTTTTCAGCTGGTTCTTGAATGTTGAGATGATATTATCAGATCGTGCGAAGGTTGGAAGCTATTCCACCACAGAGGAACAGAGAAAGTAAAAGAACGTAAAAAATTGACTTTGAGCCTCTTTGTGATGGGACCTCTAGGCGCTGCTCATTTATAGATCGCAGAGAGTGAGTTGGAGCATAGACCTGGAGAAGTGAATTGACATAAGAGGGTGCGGTTCCACAGGCTATCCTGAAGGCCAGAGTCAAAGCCTTGAATTTGATGTGGGTAGATACAGGTAGCCAGTGAAGTGAAATCAAGAGTGGAGTGACATGAGCCCTTTTTGTCTGATTAAAGACCAGATACACAACTGAAGCCTGGTCCATCTGCAGTGGCTTAATGGTGTTAGCTGGAAGGCAAGCCAACAGAGCATTTCAGTAGTCCAGTCTTGAAAAAACCAGAGCTTGGACCAGGAGCTGTGTAACATATTCAGATAGAATGTTGTATAGCGTGAATCTGCAAGACCGGGTCGTTGATAAGATGTGGGCGTTAAAATTAACCTGGTCATCTACCACTACTCCCATGTTCTCAGCTGTTCTGGTTGATGTTAGTGTAGTTGAACTAAGATGAGTAAAGAGAGGTTGTGGTCAACATATGGGTTGGCTGGGATCACATGGTGTTCTGTCTTGGCAGAAGACAGAAGGGTCATCAGGGTGGAATGACAGGTAGAGCTGCGTCCCATCCATCCATCCATGGGATCACATGGTGTTCTGTCTTGGCAGAAGACAGAAGGGTCATCAGGGTGGAATGACAGGTAGAGCTGCGTTCCATCCATCCATCCATCCATCCATCCATCCATCCATCCATCCATCCATCCATCCATCCATCCATCCATCCATCCATCCATCCATCCATCCATCCATCCATCCATCCATCCATCCATCCATCCATCCATCCATCCATCCATCCATCCATCCATCCATCCATCCATCCATCCATCCATCCATCCATCCATCCATCCATGATCATTGTGGTACATGACTGTAAATCATTGATTCGTATAAATCTTGTGTTGAAAAGTCATAGTTGGTGTAAAGATGCCTTTACTCTAAGCCATAATATTTGCTCCCCTTGTACTGAGACTGTGTGCATATTTTTGTATTTGTATTTTATTTTGTATTATATTAAAGTTGTTTGCTACAGAGTTATGAGGGAATGTTGGTTTAGCATCCTTCCTGAGGATAGTATAGCCAACTATCCTCAGCTTGGCTTCAGCAAACCCTAACAGATGCCGCAGTTTCTTCACGCAGGCAACAGGGGTCAAGACAATCCAGAAACTCTGTCTCACCTGCGCCCTGAGCTTCTCAGCTAAACGCCTTTAATTGTTAGCGTTTAGCTAAGCCTCTTCTCCTGTTCACCTGAGCTGTTATGTCACAGTTTGGCCATCGTCCTGATGCATATGTTGCCAAGTGCCTCATTAGGTCAAGAAAATATAATAACGACTTCTTTGAGACTGACTATCACCTAATAGCTTTTGTTGTGTTTATGTGTGCTATGTGAGTGACTGTTAAGGTGCCTGATGAAATTTTTCATCAAGTTATGTTAATGTGTTGGGAAATGCTAACAATATTCAAATCATATTATTTACTCATCTTTCAGATGACGTCATTTCAGATCCTTATATTGTTTATATGACCATGGTATTTCACACAACACTGTTGTTGCATAGAAAAAAGCTGCTTGGGGATTCTTCAAAATTCTTCTTTTCGATTTCACCAAAACAAATTTAATAACTATAACAAAAAATATAGCTGCAAGCAGCAATACCGGTGTCAAGCCAATTATCAGCAGCATGAGCAGCGAAAGAAGCATTGTGACACATTTTAAGTTAGAATTCTGATGAATGCTGTAGTAGTTAAAGATAAAAACAAACATCTATGCCCATGTTTCTCAAGGTATACTACTGTTCTATTTGTGTGAAATCTATATAATAGGCAGAAAAAAGTGCTTGCCTTTTGGTTATTAGTACATTGTTATATCTGCCTGTTTTTGGCATTTATGAGCAACATTTTACCATGTTCTCTTTTATCTTATCTTATTTTGGTGGTTTCGTTCTGATTGGAAGAACGGCTTTGAAGCAATTTGCTAAAGAATTTTCGGAACTATTTTCGAAGTGGCAACAGGCCATAAGGTGAACCATAGCAAATATGGTATAATTGCACTCGGCAACCCGAACTTAACGAGACCAGTCCTGTGAAAATAGACCAACGCCACTAAAAGTTATAAGCTCACAAAGTAAAAAAATAAAATCAGTAGATTTCCACCACTAGGTGGCGCCAGACCCAAACTTCTCAGGCACCTTCAGTGCATGGTCCTGATGACACATACAAAGTTTTGTAACGATACACTAATGCGTTCATAAAATACAGCATTTTGGGACAAAATTCTAAATGGCTGATGCCCAAAATGGCTGACATTGGAGAATAGAGTATCGTTTGACTTGGAATGTTTCACTAAATCTAAATATACCAGTTCATTTTCACCAGTTCATCATTTTTGGCCAAAGCATTCAAGCGTTATAAGCCAAAATAGCCATTTTTGCTATCTCCTAACCAGTAGGGGGCAGTGTGGCGAAACGATGCAGGTGACCTCAATGCATGATGGCGATGACACATACCAAGTTTTGGCGCAATCTGTCAAAGTGTTGCGGAGAAGTCCATTTTTGTATGCTCGCCGTCAACTTTGTAGAACCATTTCTCAGGAATGATTTCAAACATCTAAAAAAAATATCTTTTGATATCTTTTGTGTAGCTCTATCTCGCGATCGGTGGAATTCTAACAAAAATTGTAGGAGTAGCAAGAAAACATGTTTCCTTAAAATTCAAAATGGCGGAAAATGTAATCCGGTGGAAATCGAAACCAACGTATGCATTCGACTCGGCGTGAGCTCAGGAATCAGGGGAATAAAGAATTTTGCCTCAAGCAGTTTTACATTTCAAAAGGTATTAGTGTAAACATGAGTGAAAATTAGACCTATTGGTGGTGCTAAAGGGTTTGAGTTACAGCCTAAAAATTTGCTGTGGTATCAGTTCAGACTGTCCTGTAGCTGTGTGCAAAAAGTCATAACTCTCCTGGGAACGGTTCTATGGGCTGCCATAGACCCCATTGCAGAAAAAAAAAATTATGATAAAAACACTAACATTTTTAGGGGTAATTGCCCGTTCATGGCATAATTTTCATTTTTGGTGAACATACTATGTTCTTGGGCTTTAGAGAGATTTCAGAAGCTGTCAGTGTACATACTGTGGATAAACAGAGATTTGTTGCTCTTGGCTCTTAGTGTCAGTCCACTGAAGAAGAACGTTCTAATGTGATGCATCCCGTAGCATTTGCATTGATCCTTATTATAGAACCACACTTTATCCTAAAGGAACAACTTATGCTTCAAGGGTGTGACGCCTCGACACACACACTTTGTTAGAAATGCAATGTGAACTTAGTATGTATGTCTTCTCACTTAACCCTTGTGTTGTGCTCGTTTTATACTAACACATTTTGTACACTTTTAAAATGTCCAGTCCACAAAGATTGTTTATAAATCTCTCATATTACATATATTATCCCAAGATATTGCATTAGATCGTTTTATCAACTTCTTTTTATAGAAATTATGACTCCTTTTTGAAGCTATTTAAAATATATATATATATATATATATTTATATTTTTGCTGATAGAAGGATTCATTGAACTGAGCTCATACCGGGACAGTGGGGGGCACTCCCTGCGGAAAACTAAAAATATAATAATTACATAATAAATGAATAACTACTTGCTTGATCTGAACAAATTAGTGTCATTGTAAAGCTTAGAATCTGGACAATGTATATACAGGTGAAACTCGAAAAATTAGAATATCGTGCAAAAGTTCATTAATTTCAGTAATTCAACTTAAAAGGTGAAACTAATATATTATATAGACTCATTACAAGCAAAGTAAGATATTTCAAGCCTTTATTTGATATAATTTTGATGATTATGGCTTACAGCTTATGAAAACCCCAAATTCAGAATCTCAGAAAATTAGAATATTACATGAAATCAATAAAAAAGGATTTTAAATACAGAAATGTCGGCCCTCTGAAAAGTATAATCATGCATATGTACTCAGTACTTGGTTTGGGCCCCTTTTGCATTAATTACTGCCTCAATGCGGCGTGGCATGGATGCTATCAGCCTGTGGCACTGCTGAGGTGTTATGGAAGACCAAGATGCTTCAATAGCGGCCTTCAGCTCTTCTGCATTGTTTGGTCTCATGTCTCTCATCTTTCTCTTAGCAATGCCCCATAGATTCTCTATGGGGTTCAGGTCAGGCGAGTTTGCTGGCCAATCAAGCACAGTAATACCATGGTCATTGAACCAGGTTTTGGTACTTTTGGCAGTGTGGGCAGGTGCCAAGTCCTGCTGGAAAATGAAGTCAGCATCTCCATAAAGCTTGTCTGCTGAAGGAAGCATGAAGTGCTCTAAAATGTCCCGGTAGACGGCTGCGTTGACTCTGGACTTAATAAAACACAGTGGACCAACACCAGCCGATGACATGGCTCCCCAAACCAACACAGACTGTGGAAACTTCACACTGGACTTCAAGCATCTTGGATTGTGTGCCTCTCCATTCTTCCTCCAGACTCTGGGACCTTGGTTTCCAAATGAGATGCAAAATTTGCTCTCATCAGAAAAGAGGACTTTGGACCACTGAGCAACAGACCAGTTCTTTTTTTCTTTAGCCCAGGGAAGACGTTTGACATTTGAAGCCCATGTCCAGGACCCGTCTGTGTGTGGTGGCTCTTGATGCAGTAACTCCAGCCTCAGTCCACTCCTTGTGAAGCTCCATTTGGACATTTGAATGGCCTTTTCCTGACAATCCTCTCCAGGCTACGGTCATCCCTGCTGCTTGTGCACCTTTTTCTTCCACACTTTTCCCTTCCACTTAACTTTCTATTAATGTGCTTTGATACAGCACTTTGAGAACATCCAACTTCTTTTGCAATTACCTTTTGATGCTTTCCCTCCTTGTGGAGGGTGTCAATGATGGTTTTCTGCACAACTGTCAGGTCAGCAGTCTTCCCCATGATTGTGAATTCAACTGAACCAGACTGAGAGACCATTTAAAGGCTCAGGAACCCTTTGCAGGTGTTTAGCTGATTAGAGTGTGACACTTTGAGCCTACAATACTGAACCTTTTCACAATATTCTAATTTTCTGAGATTCTGAATTTGGGGTTTTCATAAGCTGTAAGCCATAATCATCAAAATTATATCAAATAAAGGCTTGAAATATCTTACTTTGCTTGTAATGAGTCTATATAATATATTAGTTTCACCTTTTAAGTTGAATTACTGAAATTAATTAACTTTTGCACGATATTCAAATTTTTCGAGTTTCACCTGTAGCTGATTACAAAGAGTCATTGTTGAGGTCTTGATTAATCAATACAGAGCTGTGATTACTGTCTGACCTCAACAATGACTCTTTGTGTTTTTGAGTACTGGATTATAATGGATGAGTTGGGTTACCTCAGATGACCAGCAGTGTTTTGGGGCTCTTGACTTGTAACCCCGTAACAGAGAGTCATGCTGGCTAAAGGCCAACTGGCAGGCATAGACAGAGGCCATCGACTTTTGTTTGATGTGTCAAAGGATGTGTGTAAGATTTTGCAACCACTCTCAATGCCGTTCTCTTGAGAGATGGCCTCATGTTTTTCATTTTCATATGAACGGGGGCCAAATCCGATACACAGAGCTATACTTCCTTTGTATTTGTGTTAGATCCTCTGGCTTACAGAAGTGATTTATTGGATCACACACATCTAGACAGCTGAATGACTGGCTGTTTGACAATATTCTGAGAGCTGTATGTAATTCTATACTGTTCGTAGCAATCGAAACATTCTCATTTTTGGCTTCCATCCTATGCCTCTGAGGCTGAAATGCATGCTGGATTCCAGGATTCATTAAACATCATTAAACATTCCATTAAGCAAAGTAATTTTGGTATTAATGTTATTTATTTATTTATTTATTTTAAACACAGGAAATGAAGTCATCTATGAAGATGGGACATCACAAATTGATATAAGTCTAAATGGTAAAAAAAAAGACATGCAATATATAGCTATTTGCAGAGAAAACAGGCGATGTGGTGGAAAAGAAAACAGTAATTGGCTTTAGTGTGCTAACTTTACTCTGGAAATGTTGAATGCAGTGTTTTTGAATGGGATGCTGGGTGTCAATATGCATTTTTTACCTCCAGACTTGTCTACACTAGGTTACATTATTTTGAAAACAGCTAAACTACTGCAACACTACTGAAACGTAATTAATTTAGTAGTATCACTATGTTTTAGTAGATTAATCCCCAACCCTAATACACACACAGTTATATGCACCTATTAAAAGCATATCCATGGTTGGTAGGAGCTTTTTGTATGAAAACTAGCTTGTTCTAAGCATGTTCTGGTCTCTAAACACTCATACCACATGTGGAGAGGTGCGACTATTGTTTTATCATCTTTCATTAACTGTGTGCTGCCCTGTATGACATTGTGACGGCAATAAATGCCACTGGAAGCAGCATGGGGAACGATGGAGGAAGCGATAGAAGAAGAATTTATTAAAGGCGGGTTTCTACACCAGTCCCATCTCGCTGACTGTGCTTTACTGGGGTCCTCACCCCTGTAACCTCAAGTGCCACTCTATCAGTTTGGGTGAATGAATGGGCTTAGATGGTTTACTTTTTACTCAATCTAGGATACACCACAATTACAGTATACTGCTCATAGCAAGTCTAAGGCTAAATTCAATGCAACTCATTCTAATATAGCAGAGTTGGAATCTTGATCTTGTGGTTTTTGTCTTGAAACCTCTCAAGTCCACATAATCATGGCATGGTATCTTCACCTAATTGGTTAAGGTCTTAGGGGTTTCGGTCTGGATCTTAAGGGGTCTGGTGTTGATCTAGGTGTTAGGGTCGGCCTTAGAGTTAGTTAGGGTTAGGTTTTGGTTAAGCATTCTTGTAATTTTCTGGGTTTTAGGGGTATTGGTCTGGGTTCTGGTTTTAGATGGTCTGGTCTCATCATTTTTCTCATCATTTGTATATATCCATATATATAAGTCAATGGGTTCCAAACTTTTTAAGCTCCAAAAAGGACTTAAAAGCAGCATAAAGTTAATCCATGCAGTGGTTCTGAAGCGAAGTTTCATTATTTTTGATTGATGATGAATGATAATTTTTTGGTAAACTATTTTTTTAAGGGGGTCTGGTATTGGTCTTGGTCTTAGGGGGTCTGGTCTTAGCATGTCTCTTCAGGGTTCTGGTATTGGTCTGTGTTTCAAGGGGTTCGTTATTGATCTTGATGTTAAGGGATCTGGTATTGGTCTGGGTTTTAGAGGGTATGACATTGGTCATGGTATTGGGGAGTCTGATCTAAGCCAGTTTGAAATGCTTAATTCAATTTAGTATTTTTTCCTTTTTCAGTTTATTACGCCTGATTTTTGGGCCAGCTAGTCATTGTGTTGGTCTGGGTCTAATCAGTCTAATCTTGACTCTGCCATATAGTACCGTACCCTGTATTGGGATTAGTGCATTACTGCCCTTCCGTCCCCACCTGCCGGCAGTCTTTTCCCCGCCTTTCTAGAGCTGGGGAGGGGGACAAGTGGAGGGAAAAACAAGAGGAGAGGGAAAGAGCCACAGTGAGAGAGAGAAAGAAACGTGCTCTCCAGTTCCCAGACACACTGTCACCTGGTCCTCGATCACTCCTTCACCCTCTGGTGGATGACAGCTTCTCCTCCCCGGGCGGACTGGAGCAAGTCCGCTGACCAATGGCGTAATGGAACGCTCCTCTTCATTTTGGTGGCCAGTATGGAGCCCCTCCACCCCTGTCAGCAGCTCCACCGCTCCAGGCGGCCGCCAGCGAGCCCCTCCTCCTTTAATGGACGCCAGCCATTCCTCCACGTCCAGGCGGCCGACAGAGACTCCTCCGTCCCCCGGCGGACGATTGCGGCTGCTCATTTCGGCAGATGGCAGTGGAGAGGCCTCCACGACAGCGCATCGCTCCTCCCTCCCGTGCTTCGACACCAATGAAACAAGGTTAAAATGGGCAAGGAGGAGGTGGGAGCTGGCTGAACAGTCAAAGTAATATTTTAATTTAAGCTTAAAAAACGAAACAAAACATAAACGAACACTCGCCGCATCCCTCTGCACTTATCCCTCTCCTCAGCTGATTAGTCCAATTGGGGGCCGGCATGTGTAGGCATGGCCCACTGCCCTCCTCCTCGTCACAGTTATTGTACAGTAAATTCTATTAAACAAAATTAATAATCATGATTACAGTATCAAGGGAAATAGTCAACAATTATGATTTTTGTCATAATCATTTAGCGCTACTTCAACATGACCACCATAGTGCATACTTTTGGTACTTTTTGCATGTATAAATATTTGAATTGGCATTGAATAGGCACCTGCTTATTCAACACAACACTTCATGCTCTGAGTTCATATATTTATAGTCCATCAAATGCTAACTTAATTCAATTTGACTTTATTTTCTCTTTTGCTCATTTGAAGCTATTGCCATTTATTTTGATCTTATATGTAATACTAGCATTAATTAAAGTAGAATTTGGATCTCTGTATTCTCTCTCATTCTTTCTGATTTTCCTACACAGACTTTCTATATACTTTATATTGTGTGTGATTACTGAAGCTCATGTTCTATGGCATTCTCAAGTTTCAATTAGAAGTAAGAAATATTAAACAGATGGGTGAAATCTACCATATGTGCTCAATATTCTTCTTGCTAATATCTTCTTAGGCTGTTTTAAAGCTGGTTTAGAATCGGCTTAAAGCACTGTTTGGAGCAAATAAGCTTTGTTTTTCCAGAGAGGGTAGAATCTAAAGCTCTTTCAGGGTTTTTGTTCTGCTAGCTTATCGCTACCTAGCTTAGTACAAAATATTAGGTTATATTGTTGTATTTCCCATGCATTCCTTTGTGTGCGTGTAGTGGAACTGGTTTAGCTACTGTATACCTCCTCCAGAAATGGCTTTATTGAAAATGTAACAGTGTGCAAAACAAGCAGAATGTAGTCATTACTATTCATGGCAGTTAGTCAAAGGGCACTTTCAAATTCATTGTGCTGTCAAATTCATTTAACAGTTTTTGTATGTGAAAAGATACAGTATATTTCTAAGTAATAGTAAATAAATAACTGAATATAGTAAATAAGTGCAATCATAACAAATAAGTAAGTTTATACACAGATGAGCCAAAACATTATGACCACTCACAGGTGAAGCAAATAACATTGATCATCTCCTAACAAGGCCACATGTCAAGGTTTGGGTGGATTAGATAGTAAGCGAACAATCAGTTCTCTTTTGAATGCGCAATGGGCAATACTAAAGACCTGAGCGACTTTGACAAGGGCCAAATTGTAATGGCCAGATGACTGGGTCAGGGCATCTCTGAAATGGCAAGGCTTGTGTGGTGCTCCCGGTCAGCAGTTGTGAGTACCTACCGTCAGTGGTCAGAGGAGGGACAAACCAAAAACTGTCGACAGGGTGTTGGGTGCCCAAGGGGTGGGGTGGAATAATAGGGTTCAAGACTGTGCTACTATGGTTGCAAACTTTAATATAGTGAAAAAGACACTCTATTAGCATAACATAAATATATACACTCACCTAAAGGATTATTAGGAACACCATACTAAAACTGTGTTTGACCCCCTTTCGCCTTCAGAACTGCCTTAATTCTACGTGGCATTGATTCAACAAGGTGCTGAAAGCATTCTTTAGAAATGTTGGCCCATATTGATAGGATAGCATCTTGCAGTTGATGGAGATTTGTGGGATGCACATCCAGGGCACGAAGCTCCCGTTCCACCACATCCCAAAGATGCTCTATTGGGTTGAGATCTGGTGACTGTGGGGGCCATTTTAGTACAGTGAACTCATTGTCATGTTCAAGAAACCAATTTGAAATGATTTGAGCTTTGTGACATGGTGCATTATCCTGCTGGAATTAGCCATCAGAGTAGGGCTGGGATAAACGATTATTTTTTAAACGATTAATCTAGCGATTATTTTTTCGATGCATCGATTAATCTAACGATTAATTTTTTCAGTCCGATTCGATTTCGATTAATCGACTTGTGACAACATCGGTAATACCGGTTTCATCGGGGGTGGGGGTGTATAAAATGTAAAAAAAAAAAAACATTTGCCGGGAGTTTGATTGACAGGCGATCTGATCAATCAATCATAATACGCCATTTTTGTCCGACAAAGTAGTCAGGAGAGAGAAGATTAGCGTCGGTGGATTTGAATTTGAATAATGGATTGTAGGCTACTGTACTGACATCTTTCCGCGGTTAAAACAACAGTCCTTCTGATGTAGGCTACATTTCATGTTTAGCCTATTTGATGCTATAAATTAACCAAGGAAAAGATGATCGGTTCACGAGCAGCTTTAACTGAGGCAATCTGTCACAACACATTAAAGAGCCACAAAATAGTAGGCCTATTTATGGTTTAATAGTCTTTGAATGACCAAATTTGAAAGTTGAGACTTTATTAAATGTTACCTGCTTGGGCCTGTCTGTCAGCGCATTGTCAGTGTCCTCTATGTATTTTTCACGACATTCATAGCTATAAGCGCATTATTAATAGCTATAAGCGAAAACGTTAGGTGTCGACAACGTATTATAGCCTACTCCAACATCGAGTGCAAAGTGGGGAGTTGAAAAAAAAACTTATGATGCTCTGTCATCTGCAGCTGCAACCGGGTGGCGCTAGAATGGAAGGCCATCTCCATTTTGCAAAGATGACATATCACTGAATTTATTCCTTTTAAATTAAATAATTCCCATTCTTTAGAGGAACGAGTGCATGCCGTCTTGCACTTCTGATAGTCTGAGGAGCCACTCGTGTTGGCGCCGGCGCCGCCATCTTTGTTTTGGGTCTGACAATTCGACGCGCATATTTTGCGTCAACGTATTTTTTGCGTCGACGTCATCCCAGCCCTAGTGCTGGTGCATTGCCGTGGTGCTAGAATGGAAAGCCATCTCCATTTTGCAAAGACGACATATCACATAATTTTTTCCTTTTAAATTAAAGAATTCCCACACTTTAGATGAGCGAGTGCGTGCGCCTTGCACTTCTGGTAGTCTGAGGAGCCACTCGTTTTGCTTCTACTCTCGGCGCCGCCATCTTTGTTTTGGTCTGACGAATCGACGCGCATATTTTGCGTCGACGTATTTTTTGCGTCGACGTCATCGATTACGTCGACGCGTCGTCCCAGCCCTACGTCAGAGGATGGGTACATGGTGGCCATAAAGGGATGGACATGGTCAGAAACAATGCTCAGGTAGGCCGTGGCATTTAAACGATGCCCATTTGGCACTAAGGGGCCTAAAGTGTGCCAAGAATACATCCCCCACACCATTACACCACCACCACCACCAGCCTGCACCGTGGTAACAAGGCATGATGGATCCATGTTCTCATTCTGTTTACGCCAAATTCTGACTCTACCATCTGAATGTCTCAACAGAAATCGAGACTCATCAGACCAGGCAACATTTTTCCAGTCTTCAACTGTCCAATTTTGGTGAGCTCTTGCAAATTGTAGCCTCTTTTTCCTATTTGTAGTGGAGATGAGTGGTACCCGGTGGGGTCTTCTGCTGTTGTAGCCCATCCGCCTCAAGGTTGTGCGTGTTGTGGCTTCACAAATGCTTTGCTGCATACCTCGGTTGTAACGAGTGGTTATTTCAGGCAAAGTTGCTCTTCTGTCATCTTGAATCAGTCGGCCCATTCTTCTCTGACCTCTAGCATCAACAAGGCATTTTTGCCCACAGGACTGCCGCATACTGGATGTTTTTCCCTTTTCACACCATTCTTTGTAAACCCTAGAAATGGTTGTGCGTGAAAATCCCAGTAACTGAGCAGATTGTGAAATACTCAGACTGGCCCGTCTGGCACCAACAACCATGCCACGCTCAAAATTGCTTAAATCACCTTTCTTTCCCATTCTGACATTCAGTTTGGAGTTCAGGAGATTGTCTTGACCAGGACCACACCCCTAAATGCATTGAAGCAACTGCCATGTGATTGGTTGATTAGATAATTGCATTAATGAGAAATTGAACAGGTGTTCCTAATAATCCTTTAGGTGAGTGTATATAAATAAATAAAAATTTCCAACATTGTTTTGAAAGTCCAAAAAATATAAATGATGCCATAAGTGTACATTCATTTACTATTTACTATTATTTTGAATGGCAATGGAAAATGAAGCAATGTGATAACAATTTTACATGGTCGCAAAAAGTAGTCCGCTAATTTACCTGATGAACTTTCACCTTTTGCTGATGCTTTATGCTTTGCAGAGCTAATGTGTGCTTCTAAATCACTTGCACCTTTATTTCAACTGACACATAAGCGCCAGCTTCATGTCATACATTCTGCTCCCCATAGATCTCGACCTGGATGAAAACATGGGAATTTTTTGTGCAAATCTTCTGTAAACTTTCGTTTGGGTATCGTTTCCACTCAGCTGTCATTTGCTGCTATTGTCGAGCAACTGTTTGATGTCGAACACAACAGCGCTTCGCGCGTTTGCGGAGAGATTGACAGGTGTGAATTTGGCCAATAGTTGCTGCAAGCCTCTTACAGTATAATCGACCAATTGGTGTTCGAGAAGGCAGGACTTACAAAGAGGGGTTAAAGCAATGCAATTATGCATTGAAAAATTAGTCAAAAGCTTATCATCGATATCAAGTATTTTTTTATTGCAATAAATGTCGAGATAATGTTATTGCCCAGCCCTAGTTTAAGGTGTTGCCCTGGACTCCAAATTTCCCTGATCTCAATCCGATTGAGCATCAATGTTAATTGATGCACTCAATACATGGTCTGGGCTTCTTTTGCACAAATTACTGCAAATAATTATTGCTCAGTGGTCCAAATTCCTCTTTTCAGATGAAAGTAAATTTGTCATTTCATTTGGAAATCAAGGTCCTAGAGTCTGGAGGAAGAGTGGAGAGGCAAAGAAAGTTGCTTGAAGTCCAGTGTGAAGTTTCCACAGTCAGTGATGATTTGGGGTGCCATGTCATCTGCTGGTGTTGGTCCACTGTGTTTCTCAAGTCGAGAGTCAATGCAGCCGTCTACCAGGAGATTTTAGGAGACTTCATGCTTCCATCTGCTGACAAGCTTTATGGAGATGCTGATTTCCTTTTCCAGCAGAATTTGGCACCTGCCCACAGTGCCCAAATCTACTAGTAACTGGTTTGCTGACCATGGTATTACTGTGCTTGATTGGCTAGCCAACTCGCCTGACCTGAACCCCATAGAGAATCTTTGGGGTATTGTCAAGAGGAAAATGAGAGACACCAGACCCAACAATACAGACGAGCTGAAGGCTGCTATCAAAGCTACCTGTGCGTCTATAACACCTCAGCAGTTCCACAGGCTGATTGCCTCCATGCCACGCTACATTGATGCAGTAATTCGAGCAAAAGGAGCCCCGATCAAGTATTTAGCGCCTAAATTAACATACTTTTCGGAAACTTTTCCTCAATATTCTAATATTGTAATCTCTCAATTATTTGTCTTCCAAATTGCCTGCTAACCTGTAAAAATGCTCAATTAGTTAACAACGGCTTGGTGCTTAATTAATTTAATGTAATATTTGAATATTGTACACATTATATGTGTAATGTTGCTTACATTTGCTGTTATTTAGTAATGAACATTTCAAAATAGTCTTTTGTATGATGCAGCCAAAGAACCATGAAGAGTACAGTGGCAGTACCATGGTATGGTGATGGTATTACTATGATACTCTTATACACCATAGTACTTAATAATTACCATATAAAATAGCTTTTACATGGTTACCATTATGTTATTGAAACTGTGTATTACCATGGTACTAGGTCCATAAACCATTTTGTAATTGTACACTTTATGTAAGAAGTTTATTAAATCAGGTCCTATTCTTCACCACGTTGAAAGGTTATGGGTCATCCAAGCAATGGGAGACATAATTATGATTTGAGGGAGATTTCATGGGCAACTCCCAAGTTGGTGATTCGTATTTGCTGTTATTCTTGTAGCACGTTAAGTATCAGGAAAAAGGAAAAGGACCCTGACTGGGAACAAAGGTGAAACACCATGACGCTTTAAGCAGACATCTAACGGATTTCACTTCAAAGCACCTATGGGAGGATGAGCTGCGAATGTATTTATGTGCTCGTCATTTGCATCGTCTGATGTGACTTCTTATTTGATTTTTGAGAAGCCACTTCTTATTACCTCTTTTTTCCCAACTCTTATCTCTTTGGTTTAGGTTAAGTGTTGGCCTATGAGTGCTTCTTTTGCCAGTAGAAAGAATTGATTCAATCTAATAACACACTTGAGAGGTAGTAAGACAACTGAGGTGTTATGAGAAGAAACGTTAACGTGTTTCAATGTGCTGTGCCGATGAACCGATGCTCAGTGTGTGTATGGTCTGGTTTGTCCAACAAGACTGCTGTAGCCAGTTCCTGAACTTCTGTACTAATTCTAAATGAAAGGCCACTCCATCTTTGATGTCAGGTCCACTTTAACGGCTTGACCAGTATAAATCACATTTTAAGATCAGTGAGGTTTGCTTTGTAGTGCATCGGTGGGGAAGAGTATGGTCTGCTAGTTTATGATGTGCTCTCTCTCATCTCTCTGGGTCATTTGATCACTTTCTCTTTCTTTCACCGTCTCTTTCTCTCTCCTCAGAAGCCTGTTTTCTCACATCCTAGATGGCATGCTAAGATGGCGCCTGGGCCAGGTGGTATCACGTCAGGCCCGGTGTGCGCACACAAACATACACACATTCTCGCACACGTTCACCCTTCTGAACTCACTCGCCGTGGGTAGATGAGGTATTAGCCTCTTGCTCTACATGTGGTATGTGGCACTGCAATTTGCACCCTTGTCTTTATGATGTTGTTTGGCAGGATTGGGTGTATCAGACATGGCTAGGTTTGGTACAGTTTGTTGTCTGGCTCTCTGCTTTGTTTCTTGTTTGGACTTGTTTTGTTTGGTTGTTTGTTTTGTTGTTATTGGTTTATTTGTTTAGCAGGATGTAATGTGTCAGACAGGTCTAGGTAAGCAGATATTATTGTCTGGCTAGGCAAGGCTAGGCACATGTAGTCTATTTTGTTTTATTTTTGTCTGGATGAGGCATGTCAGACAGGGCAAGGCTAGGCACATGTAGTCTATATTGTTTTATTTTGTCTGGATGAGGCATGTCAGACATGGCAAGGCTAGGCACATGTAGTCTATATTGTTTTATTTTGTCTGGATGAGGCATGTCAGACAGGGCAAGGCTAGGCACATGTAGTCTATTTTGTTTTATTTTTGTCTGGATGAGGCATGTCAGACAGGGCAAGGCTAGGCACATGTAGTCTATTTTGTTTTAGTTTTGTCTGGATGAGGCATGTCAGACAGGGCAAGGCTAGGCACATGTAGTCTATTTTGTTTTAGTTTTGTCTGGATGAGGCGTGTCAGACAGGGCAAGGCTAGGCACATGTAGTCTATTTTGTTTTATTTTTGTCTGGATGAGGCATGTCAGACAGGGCAAGGCTAGGCACATGTAGTCTATATTGTTTTATTTTGTCTGGATGAGGCATGTCAGACATGGCAAGGCTAGGCACATGTAGTCTATATTGTTTTATTTTGTCTGGATGAGGCATGTCAGACAGGGCAAGGCTAGGCACATGTAGTCTATTTTGTTTTATTTTTGTCTGGATGAGGCATGTCAGACAGGGCAAGGCTAGGCACATGTAGTCTATTTTGTTTTAGTTTTGTCTGGATGAGGCATGTCAGACAGGGCAAGGCTAGGCACATGTAGTCTATTTTGTTTTAGTTTTGTCTGGATGAGGCGTGTCAGACAGGGCAAGGCTAGACACATGTAGTTTATTTTGTTTTATTTTTGTCTGGATGAGGCATGTCAGACAGGGCAAGGCTAGACACATGTAGTCTATTTTGTTTTATTTTTGTCTGGATGAGGCATGTCAGACAGGGCAAGGCTAGGCACATGTAGTTTATTTTGTTTTATTTTTGTCTGGATGAGGCATGTCAGACAGGGCAAGGCTAGGCACATGTAGTCTATTTTGTTTTATTTTTGTCTGAATCGTTTTGTTTTGCTTTTTTTTTGCAGGATGTGGTGTGTCAGACAGAGCAATGTTTGGAATACATTGTAGTTTAGCTCTTTTGTTTCATTTTTGTTTACATTTATTTATTTGCTTTATGAGTCGTGTCAGACATAAGGGGTGGCACACATAGTCTGGCTCTTTTTTGTTTTGTTTTGCAGTATGTGGCATGTCAGACACATCGTTTTTTCTGAGTGTTCAAAATGATACTGCAAATGGTCAGTCTTTTGTCGCTCAAGGACACTCTGCAGGGGACAGTCCCTGGGTAGTCCCTGAGTCTCAATCTTGTGAGAAAATGAGAGAGAGAGAGAGAGAGAGAGCGAGAGTTCTCTCAATCATGAGACTGAGTCACTGACGTGTGACTTTAGTTACCGTTTGAAATATCTAAAAGAATCAGTTTGCCAACTGCAGTCACAGATAAAATTCATTTGTACTTTTTTTAATGATCAGAATTGTCAGGTTGCTATTGGAAGCAGATATTAGATTATTTATTTTACCTATGTTTTACTGAATGTGTTTTGATTTTATGTTTTGTGAAGCACTTTATTGTTAAAAGTTGCTATATTATAAATGTGATTTCCCTTAGTGGTATAAGTAATTCAAAAAAGTAAAAATAGGATAGATTATCTCATTGATTATTGACTGTGATTAGTAATTATTATCAAAATGTCTATAAGCATCCCTAGTATCTATTAATGCTTTGAGAAATGATGCCGCTATGTGGGAAGGTTTATTCCGGCCAATAAAGCTGTTGTTTTTTTTTTGTAATTTCTAACCTCTCAATGCATGATAGAACTGATTTGAGATATTGCATTGGAGAGAATCTAGTTGCTTAATGTGGGTGAATTAAAACTGTCACAATAAGATGAAAGTTGCCTATTTGTACACTTGACAAAAGAACAAAAAGGGATTTATACCCCAAGAGAACAAGTGTCCTTGGGAGTGCACTGTGTAGTTCTCCATGAAAGAGAGAAAAGTTTGTGATCAGGATGTGTTTGCGTATGTGTGTGTGTGTGTGTGTATCTCACAGGACTGAGGCAGAGGAGTGTCGAGGAAGAGTGTGTGAAATGGTGTTTCTATAAATAGTGCCGCTGTTTCTTGGCCTCATCGAGGCGGTGTTGCCTGTGTGCTTCAGATTAGTAGTCAGGATTTGCTTAAGAGATTAGACTGTTTGTGTGTTTTCCTCTGTGTACCTGTGTGTTTTCCCTTATACCATAATGTTATCAGATGTGTCGCTCAGTCCAGATGTTATTAGTAGTGTTTTTGCTATTACTTTGAATATTAAATGTTTCAGCATTTAAACTCAGCATTTATTTTGGCAGAACTTATATTTTGATTGACCTTTGTAGGTCAGATATCATCTTGTGAGTTATTGAATATATATTTTAGAACGTGTACAACCAGTGTATCTCGCTGCAGATTTATATTTGATTTAATTTTTATATTGTTGTTGATTTTATCTAAAAAATGTCACATTCCACATTCCAAATACAATTTTTGGTATCACGATATTTAGTTAATATCGGTATAATTCGCAACCCTAGCTCAGAGTATGTGGTAATAGACGCTGGCTATCACCCCTGGAGTTCGCTACTTTGAATCCCAGGGCGTGCGGATTGACTCCAGCCAGGTCTCCTAAGCAACCAAATTGGCCTGGTTGCCAGGGAGGGTAGAGTCGCACAGGGTAACCTCCTCATGGTCGATATAATGTGGTTTGGTCTCAGTGGGGCACGTGGTAAGTTGTGCGTAGATTGCGCGGTGGATGCCATGGGCCTCCCACACGCACTATGTCTCCATGGTAACGTGCTCAACAAGCCACGTGATAAGTTGCGTAGGTTGACAATCTCAGGCGCGGAGGCAGCTGAGATTTGTCCTCCGCCACCCAGATTGAGGCGAGTCACTGCGCCACCACGAGGACTTAGCGCGCATTGGGATTTGGACATTCCAAATTGGGAGAAAAAGGGGAAAAAAAGAGGAAGCATTACATACATGAGTGCAGCACCGCAGGCAGCATGGTCCGCCATTTTTTGTATTGAATTAAATCTTAGCCCTCACGTGTTGATAATCGCACTGGGTGATATTGCAATTTTTTTTTAATTTAGATTATTCATTGAGCCCTAGTGGTTATTATTTCGAATATACTCCATTATGAGAGCAACTCACCTGATAAGCCCTGCTCATAGAGTGCTCAACATTCATGCAAATGCAGAAATGTAATTCAAAGATGATGTAATACAGAGAAAAATGAATCTACCAAGTAGGATCTTTGTAATACAAGGAATACTTCAGCTATGTTGGATTGAGATTGTGATTATGAAAGTGGCAGTGATCACAGAGTTTTAATGACAGCAATGTTCTTTATGTCTGTAATTTAGGTGAAATAGTCTTCCATTTATTTCAGGTCATTAGCTCAGTTGGGGGATATGATGGACTGTCAGATCAGTATGGAGAGGAAAAGAGACTTGACTAACACTGTGTCCTAACCAGGTGTATTGTGGTAAAGCAACAAGTGATAAAGGCAAGTTTTTGTCCTAGCCATCTGTGATGAGAAACAGGACATTTTGACCTGTTTTGTCGTATAGGTTTTATTTCTGTGAATTCATGCTGTGTAGCCCTGCCCACTCATACCTGCACATTAAACATCAAATGTGTTCTGATTTTCTGTGATTGTGTCACACCGTGCAGCAATGTCATGTTCAGTGTTGACATAGTAATTGCTGGTGGCTGGAATCTTAATAGTGCCTTTTTAGGTCACGCTGTAACGCTTACATTTGATTACAAAAGAGTTCGATGTTAGTGCATTACTAATCTAAAGTCTTCATATTATAAATGTATAGCAATAAATGAATATTATTTTTAATAAAATTAAATTTTTTAATAAAATGATATTTTCTCTCACTCTGGATTAATGTTTTTGATATATATATATATATATATATATATATATATATATATATATATATATATATATATCATTATTTATTTATTTATTTATTTTTATTCATTTGGCAGACACTTTTATCCAAAGCGACTTACAAAAGAAGAAAACATAAGCGAATCTTCTTAAGGAGACAGTGGTACGAAAAGTGCCATACTACAAAGTTTCACTACCATCAGAATAGTATATAAAACAGATTTAAGTGCAACAAAAATTGCAATTTTTTTTTTTTTTTTGTGAACGGTTAAGTGCTTTTGGAAAAGATGTGTTTTTAGCTGTTTTTTGAAGATAGAGAGTGAGTTAGCTTCACGGATTGAGTTGGGAAGGTCATTCCACCACCGTGGTATGATGAAACTGCAAGTCCGGGAAAGTGTTTTGGTGCCTCTTTTGTTTTGGTACGACAAGGCGACGTTCCTTAGCCGACCGCAGGTTTCTGGTGGGAATGTAGCTCTGCATAAATGTTTTTAGGTATGCTGGAGCAGACCCAGTGACTGTTTTGTATGCCAGCATCAGGGCCTTGAATTTAGTACGTGCATGAACCGGCAGCCAGTGGAGAGAGACAAAGAGTGGTGTAACATGTGCTCTCTTAGGTTCATTAAAGACCAGACGTGCTGCTGCATTCTGGATCATCTGGAGAGGTCTAATAGCACATGCAGGAAGGCCTGCAATGAGAGTGTTACAGTAGTCCAGTCTAGTTATGACAAGGGACTGAACGAGCAGTTGTGTGGCATGTTCAGAGAGAAAAGGTCTTATCTTCCTGATATTGTAAAGTGTAAATCTACATGATCTTGCAGTCTTTGAGATGTGGTCTGTGAAATTTAGCTCATCATCAATGGTTACCCCTAGATTTCTGACCGTTTTGGAAGGCGAAACTGTAGTTGGACCCAGCTGCACGGTGATGTTGTGTTCAACAGCAGGGTTGGCTGGAAAGACCAGGAGTTCGGTCTTGGCTGGGTTGAGTTGCAGGTGGTGTTCCTTCATCCAGGCTGAGATGTCTGCCAGACAGGCAGCGATTCGAGTGGTCACTGTGGTGTCGTTGAGCTGGAAAGACAAGTAGAGTTGCGTGTCATCAGCGTAGCAGTGGTAAGAGAAACCATGTGCCTGGATGATGGATATATATATATATATATATATATATGATATGTTGTTATTGAAATAAAGTTGTGGTTTCGGTGCATTCTTAATAATAACATTATAGTTGTCAATGACATTAGTTGTCATAGTAATGATGCAAACTTGCTAAAGTTCACCACGCATGAGGGTATCTAAATATTAACACGTTCTTTACAGAAAATGGCTTAAAAACATTAGAGTTGGCACAAAGTTTATTTCTGCTGGGGTTTACAATTGGGATGCGCCTATTATTTTAACAGGTAGCAACATGTCCTGTATTGAAGGCTTTGTGTCTCATATTGAAGCATAAAAGGGTCGGACAGTGAGACTTTTTGTGGAGGACCCCTGTCTTGTATTAAAGCGCTCAAAATGCTTTAAGCGCCCCCGTATTCGCGTGAGACATTTAACCTTATCGCGTTGTGGTGGCTCGCAGACGATGTGTGTTACCGCACCTTAACGCATCTCTTTGGGTGAGTAAAGCCAATGTCTGTATTATTTTAAAAGAGGTTACACTGCTTTGCTGACCAGTAACATACAGTATATATGACATATGTGTGTTCCATTCAGGAGAGTTTTTCATACTTCACCTTCCACTGTCAGAGGGTTGAAAAGCTTAATAAAACGGTTAACTTTTAATAAAAATTCTCTTTTAACGATCCCACAGTGTGGCCATCATTACTGTTTTCCTTCTAAATGACCTGTGAAAACATTGTTTGTGCAGTTTGGAATACCATACATTCTTCTCATCGCAACACCTTGTAAAGCTCTTAATCAAAAGGGGCCGGATAGCTTGCCTAAATGGTTGTAGTCAGGTGTAAGCAAAGACTCACAAGACGTAACTGATATTCCACTGTGGTGATTTATTATCAGCGTCGTCGTCGGTCCCTCGCACACATGGGCAGTTTGCAAAACACACAGCTAACAACAACTGCGTTACTGAATAGAAATAAAAGCAGAATAAGAGCATATTCTGCATAGTATGTCCCAGCACTGGCACACTGTCAGACACACTCAAAAGTATGAACTTTGCCATGAACACAAATGCTTTTAGTGCATAAAAGTATGTGAATTGGGATGCAGCCTTTCACTGAGCTTGCATTCGCATCACAATGCATTCGGGGATTGCCTGACCATAGAAGGAGACATCAGATGCTGCCTATTTTTGCCAAATCAAAATGTCTTATAAGGCAGCCTAATTTTATTTCCCTCTATTTAGATCAGCCTTTGTGTCAGGAGTGTCTGTGATGCCTGAAAATGTTTTCTTGGTAGAGAGCTCACAAGAGTTTGGAACATTGACTCTGCAGCTTGGCGGGTACAATTGGATGTCATCTAATGCTCCTCAGCCTGCTGCTTGCTATCGTTTTTGCCCCCGTTCACTTGTGTTCCGACCCTGTAGCTTGCGGGCAGAAGAGCGCACTGCAGCGTTTTATGAATGAAAGATCGGGAAGTTTCTTCCCCCTCCTTCTGTTTCTAGTCCGCTCCTGCACTCTGCCTTTTTATAGCTCGCTTTCAGTGGGTGACTCACAGGAAATGATGACTCCAGCAGTGCAGTGGAACACACAGAGAGAGAGAGAGAGAGAGAGAGAGAGAGAGAGAGAGAGAGATGGCTTTTAGCTCTACCATTATTCTATGCAAGCAGATGTACTCATAACCTATGGTGAGTTACACTATGTATGTAAAGACCGGATCTGGAATAAACTTTTTAGCCCACCAACCAAGGTGGCTGTTAGATGAAAACTTTTAACAGTCAGGAAATCTTATTGAACATTTTTTGGTATTTTTAATTTTACAAGTGAGAAAGGCATGAGATACAAATTAACAAATAAATGGACATGAAACATTGATTTACGTTGAAATTGTGTAATTATGTGAGAAGAAAAAATTGCTGAACAGCTGAAATCCACCTCCGGTTTGTTATTAATGTCCTACTGCTCACTATGCACCTTATTACAAGACTACTTGACAAATAAATACGTAAATGCACATAAAACATTGATTTGAGTTTAACTTATTTTATTAGCTTTCTTGTAGAGATCACACAATGATACAAGAAGCAGGAAAGATAGCTTGCAGTAACCAGATGAGTTGTCTAAATTTGAATGTTCAGTTGTTTCATAAAAATATCAGACCGCTAGATGGCGCCACTGACCAATCAGAATTTAGTATTCCAGAGAGCCGTGCAATAACCAAAGTTAACAATCAACACAATATCAAAATGAACCAGTCTTTTTCAAAGGCAACAGTTAGCAGATGGACTTTACAATTCTAGCTAACAGCACCAGTGGCTACGTGTAGGTATTGGCTAGCTCCATCAAAAAATAATCTGAAATGACTCCAAACTTTGCTTCTTTTGCCCTTTCCTTTTGCCTTTGTATCTCTCCTAATAAAACACTGCCCACATGGAAACACCATGCGAAACATCATCTGCTTAATTATGGGGGTGTGAGAGGTGACGACGTCTTAGTATTAAATAGAGTAAATGTTATATCGCCCACTTTTGGTCTCCCAAACACCAGACTACATTAAATGGAAAGCCATCTTACTGTGAATTCGAAAGCACTCAAATTCATCTTACAATTAAATGTCGTCTAATGTTAACATATCGATCAACACCTCAAAAACAATTCTAGAAAAGAATGTGCCGATCAGTATTCGATGTTTAGATATTTTAAAACATTCCTAGCTTGAAGACATCAGGTAGAGTTGCTGTGATGTAGTAGTTAAGGCTCAGGACTAGGGCTGTCAACTATCCTGTATTAGCCAGGTCGTCTTGTATTTTGGCAGAAATTAAGATGTTTTTGTACAGGAGGCGTATTGTTCTATATTTAAGAGGAAAAACACTCAAGGGTGACAACTCCCTGTTCTGATGGGGAAATGTCCCATATTAATGTACTTTAAAAGGTCAAGAGTCCTTTATTTTTGTTTGGTGAAAATTTGGCAACACTGTCAAAAAATAAAATCAAACCTTCAGGGTTTTAACAAGTCTGGTCATTCAAAAAGGTCACAAATGGTGGCAGCATCCCCAAGTCCCGCCATCTCCAGGAGGACTACTTGGGAGAAGTGTATAGACAGGTTTGGAATGACTTAAAAAAAACTTTCAGGTTAGTCAGTTGCTGTCATCTTTAATGAAACTCCAGACATTTAGGGAAGATGTGTGCTAAACATATTGATAGCACCACGAAAGAAAGATGAGTCTGGAAGAATCCTTGCACATCTTGTGAATACAGTTTTCATGGAGAATTGCAATCACTCCACTGTTTCGATGGCTGTTGTCAAAACTCTCCAAGAGTATGACATTGCCAGTGAAGATGTCAGTATATTTGATACAGACAATGCAACATACATGCTGAAAGCATACAGAGAAGCACTGCTGTCCCCTTTCCAGCATTCTATCCATATTACCTCCATGGCACAAATCATGAATTTGATTGGAGGTGCCTTCCGTAAACACTTTACTGACTTGAACACGTTTATGATAAACTTCAGTCAGATATTTTACATGGCAGGGGGTCACAAGAGAAGATACTTGTCCTACTTGTCTGGCAAACTGATTGGAAGTTTGACGAGGAGGGCATGGCCAGGCCGTAAAGATGGACGGCTGGCACTGAGTTGCCTCAATCAGTCGGCAGTGGGATGAAGAGGAACCGGAGACACCAGTTTGGGAGAGAGAGAGATGCACGTAGCCGAGTATCATGTGCATTCTGCGTTGGGCCACGAAGGCCAACAGCGTGAGGGTCATACGGATCTGTGTGTGTTGGTGACTCTGTGCTGGAAAGCACTTTTATGTTGTGTTTCAGTTGGAAGTGTGTGTGTTATTAAAGTCTTCATGATTGGGAAGGCAGTGATCTGCCACAGTGGTGCCGAAACCCGGTAGTTGGAGGAAGATGCAGCATCAGAGAGCCCTCACAGCTGATGGAGGATCACGACGCCGAGGGAGTGCTCAACTCGGTGGCACTGGAGCAGTGTGCCTGCTGGTCGCTGAAAGGGATGGCTGAGGGGTCCAGTGCCATTGCCCGGCCTCACTGAGGACCGCTGTGCAGTTGGGTGAGGACCGTCTGCCGGCGTGGTCGGGATTTTTACCCCCCTTTTCTTCTCTCTCTCTCTCTCTCTCTCTCTCTCTCTCTCTCTCTCTCTCTCTCTCTCTCTCTCTCTCTCTCTCTCTCTTGGGCTCTCCTGCTCTCTCTTTCTCCTTCTCATGTTCTCATGCTACCCTTGTCCTGCTCATGTTCCCAGGAGGCAGGGAAGCCCATCTGGAGGCGGAATGTCCAGAAGAGCAACATCTCCCCTCCAGAAATGGGGGGTGGGGGGCTTTGAGTAAGTCTGGCTCGATGGTTTCCTGGCCTGTATTGGGCATTAGGGGTTTGTGACGAGGAGTAGGGCGTGGCCTGGCTGTAAGGATGGACACCTGGTGCTGAGCTGCTGCAGTCAGCTGGCAGAGGGATAAAGAGAAGCTGGAGATGCCAGTTAGGGAGAGAAAGAGAGATGCAAGTAGCCGAGTATCATGTGCATTCTGCGTTGGGCCAGGAAAGACAACAGTGTGAGCATCACACGGAGCTGCGTGTGTATGCGCCGGCGACTCTGTGCTGGAAAGCACTTTCTGTTGTGTTTCAGTTGGAAGTGTGTGTTATTAAAGTCTTCATGATTGTTTACCCGTTTCTTGCTTCTTCCTTTGACAGTGAAGGCAGTGATCTGCCACAGGCAGTAAATCAACCATGGCCCCAAATACATGTGCTACCCATAAGAACTGTTGGTTCTCTGAAGTGCAATATCACACAAAGCATTTCACTCATTACAGGGAATTTACTGGGAGTCCCTACAGGTTCAAATGAACATTGTGTCTGTCACAATGAAGGTATTTGATTACCTTGAGGATCTGTAGATTCAATTTGTGGCAAACAAAGAGCTCCATGATGAGGTGTTTAGTCAGTACTTCTCACATTTTCTGTTGCCTCATGAGCTTAAGACAAATGTATTAAATCAGTTGAAAGCAGCATTCAGTGATGCTGAGTAAGTACATGGAGCATGGACAACCTGGCACTGAGTTTCTCAAAGAGGTCAGAAGTTTTAAGCCATGAGGCCTTGCCTTTATAGATGACAGCCCCAACAGCTACAAAGCCATTCCTGGCTTCTCCTCAGTGCCTGAGGATGAGATAAATAGCTACATCACCAACCGGGTCCAGCAGCACTTTGAGACATTGACACCTTTTGGGTAGGTCTACAGGGGATAGGCCTTCTGTGTTGAGCAAGCTGGCCCTGCACTGCAAAGATGTGGTTTCCAACTCTGCAGATGCAGAACCCAGCAACGGCATCTATAAGTTTATATTCTCCAACAGAATGCACTCTACTTCAAGCAGTAATTGAGGGCTCTGGTCTTCCTGTATTACAATCAGAAAGTGGACAGTGGTCTTCTGGAAATGGATGACCCACTGCTCGAAAGTTCTCTGCCAAATGTGGCTATACAGTTCCAAATTATGCAGCATATATTAGAATGTTTGCATTCTATTTGTTTAAAGTAGGAGCTGATAATAAAGATTGATTTTGTGCCTAAATTGCAGAGCAGTGAATGAACAGGTTGAGGGATGTCACCTGCCTTTTTGCTTTATGTGGGTGATCTTCGGAGATATTGAGCCTGTGTGAATTGGAGATACAAACAGCATCTATGTATAAATTACTACACCTGCTCTTTGTGCGTGTTCACATAGGTCAGGTGGGGAAATTGTCTATGATTATGTTGTTGTCAAAGTTGTTAAAAAGTTGTCTTGTATGTGTGTTAATTTGGTAAGACACAAAAATAAGCAATCTTTATGCATTTTGTTAGTTTTTTTGTCATGTATGACTATTGTACATCTAACGTCATACATAATATGGTGAAAGCGGTATACTAATTATAGAATACACTGCAAATTTTCCACACAATTCTGGAAATTACCACCACAAAATCGGTCATTTTGATTACAAAAATCACAAAAACAAAAAACATTGTGAAATCCTGGTGGGATTGTTTAAAGGGTGGGCGGCTTTGCCTTTATTTTAGCATATTTCTTTCAAACCATATAAAACAATGTGGAAACATTTTATTTTAAACACCAATTCAATTCCATACAATTAATATGAACAATTAGATGTTACCTATATCATTTTATCATTATGAACTGATATTTTATGCTGTGTCTGTATAAATAGACTATAGAATAGGATATAACGAAAAATATATCTCATGTTACAAATAAGAAATTCATTACAAGGGCAGTTTTGCCCCCAGAGTTTACATTTTTTTGAGGATTTGTTTTTGTCATGTTGTTTTGAGTCACCTTTGGTGTCATTTTGGTGCCCTAAGCCCTGGATAGTTTTTGACCCTGATCTCTGTAATAAGTTCATGTCGCTGTTGTTGGTGAAAGAAACATTACAGGCCTGTTCATAAATATTCTATTATATTGTATTCCATTCAATTCAATGGTATTCTATTCTATTTCACATGCAGGCATATGGCATATTGTATATATGGCACTTATTTAAATTCCATCCATACACACTGCCTGGCCAAAAAAAGTTGCATAATGTAATATTTCATTGGACCACCGTAAGCTTTGATTACAGCGTGCATTCGTTATGGCATTGTTTCGACAACCTTATGCAATGTCACAACATTTAATTCCATCCAGAGTTGCATTTATTTTGGGCCGAGATCTTGTATTGATGACGGGAGAGGCGAACCACTCCATAAATTCTTCTCCAGCACATCCTAAAGACTTACAATGGGGTAAAGGTCAGGTCATATTGTGTTCCATATTATACAAATTGTCACACTGGTTTGGAACAACATGAGGGTAGAGAAATGATGACTGAATATTAAATTATAGCTGAGCTGTCACTTTAAAGGGATCATTCACCCAAAAATTTAAATTCTCTCATCATTTACACACCCTCATGCCATCCCAGATGTGTATGACTTCCTTTCTGAAGAACACAACTTAAGATTTTTAGAAGAAAATTTTAGCTCTGTAGGTCAAACTTTTGATTCTCCAAAAAGCACATAAAAGCAGCATTAAAGTAATCCATAAGACCCCAGTAGTTAAATCAATATCTTCAGAAGTGATATAATAGGAGTGGGTGAGAAACAGATCAATATTTTAAATTTTTTGCTAGACATTCTTTTCCCTGCCCAGCAGGGGGCGATATGCAGAGAAGAATGTGAATCACCAAAAACACAAGAAGAAGAAGAAGAATAAGAAAGTGATCTGTTTCTCTGTTTCTCATCCACAGCTATCACATCGCTTCTGAAGATACTGATTGAACCACTAGAGTCTTATGGATTACTTTAATGCTAACTTATGTGATTTTGTTTAGCTTTAAAATGTTATCACCCATTCACTTGCATTTTATGGACCTACAGAGCTGAGAAATTCTTTTCAGCAGAATTTGAGTTCAGCAGATGAAAGAAAGTTATACACAACTCTGAGTAAATAATGAGAATTAAACTTTTTTTGTGAACTATCCCTTTAAGGGCTCTTGTCTTATCTGGTTGAATTTGTCAATAAGAAGAGAGGTTTGGAAACATTTCTAGTAATTATCACGGACGTGAAAATGTATTTATACAGTTAATCCATCCGAAGTAGCTGCAATAGTTTCCAGTAAATACTGCTCATGACATGCGGGACACTGGATAAAGCGCGCTAATATATTGCTGCACTGATTTAAAAATGTACACTTAAAAACTGATGTCATAAGAGCCCAGTTTCAGAATCACCACGAAAATGACCATCACATTACACAGAAAATCTTAGCATTAGAGCCAAAACTTGCCTCAGCGTGCTGCCTAAAGTTGAAGCTGAGATTATAATCTTGAAATATCAGCTGTCTTGGTGTTAAATGAAGGCATTGCATGACGAAAATCATTGACTTTTTGTTTTCACTGTGCGGAGTGAAGAAAGTGTTTCCCTTTGAAGAGTTTGATGCTGCAACAGTGACGACTAGAGTGAAAGTACACGACAGCACGCGCAACTGTGTGACCTTCCACTCTTGTAAAAGTCTCTCAATAAATGACACATTAACTCAAATTAAACCCAGTAATGTAATGACAGGAACACCGCCCATTGTTAAGAAGTAAAAGTTAAAAAAATCATTATAAATTTACTTGAGTGAGAGTAAAAAGTACCAATTTTTAAATCTACTCTAAAAGAACATTTTCCCCAAAAAATGTCTCAAGTAAATGTAATTGAGTAAATGCAGCACGTAACTACCCACCTCTGCTTATTAGCCTTGCTAACAAGTGGCTGTCTTGTGGCCACACAGCTGTTTAGTCCCAATCCTGTAAGTTCTCGTCACATTGTGCATGTGGAAATGCTCTTACTTTCACTATTAAACATGAGTGAGTTCTATTGTCGATTTTTTACCATGTGACTTCACCAAGAATTTTAGTGATCTCTGATCACAATCATTCATGATGTTTTTATGACAAGATTTCTTCCATGAAGCTGACGGTTCACCATTATTATCCTTCCAGGTTTTAATAATGCATTGGACAGGACCAGGCGACGGCATGTCTAGGAACCGGCGAGCAATTTTTTTTCTCTCCCTCTCTCACGGTTGCTCCACCTCTCCCTTTTCCTTTCCCTCTCCTCCTTTACATTTTTTCCCCTCCCCTTGTCCCCCTCCCCAGCTATAGAGAGGTGGAGAAAAGGCACAACCAGAAGGGTACCCCCCAACTTGTCATCTACCCACAGTGCATCCTGGTGCCATTACTTCCCCAGGTAAATGACACATATATGGCCGTCCACTGCTCCAAGGTTCAGTTCTTACACTCAGGTGCCCATTGTAGGCACTTTCGACAGTGGACAGGGGTCATCATGGGCACTCTGACCTGTTTGTGGGTATTCAGCCCGATATGCAGCAGGTTGCGATGCACTGAGTGGTGTGACACATTCCTCCCATAACAATTATTACAAATGTCTGTTTCTTGTGGTACAGTAGACCTTCTGTCGGTTCGGACCAGACATGATAACCTTCATTGCCCTCGCGCTTCGATGAGCCTTGGGCACCCAACACCCTTTTGCCGGTTTGTGGTTTGACCCTCATTGGACCACTGTTGGTAGGTACTCCCCACTGATGCCCGGGAGCACTTCACAAGCCTTGCTGTTTCAGAGATGCTCTGACCCAGTCATCTGGCCATAACAATTTGGCCCTTGTCAAAGTCGCTCAGGTCTTTAGTATTGCCCATTGCTTCTGCATTCAACACATTGACTACGAGAACTGATTGTTCGCTTACTATCTCATCTACCCAGACCTTGACATGTGGCCTTGTTAAGAGATGATCAACATTATTTGTTTCACCTGTGAGTGGTCATAATGTTTTGGCTCATTGGTGCATAATGCGCTTGCATCAGACTTCATTCAAGCATTTGTGAGGCAGTTTACTAAAGTTGTCCTGGTTTAGAAGAGTTTGCGTAAACAGTGGAGCTGAGGGATTTAGTTTTCTCGTTCTCAGGAAACTCTTTGATATCAGCAGAAAAAGCACACAAAGTTTGTTTGGTTTACAGCATAATGCGGCAAAGTTTTAAACATGTGCTACTTCATTTTACATTTACTTTTACAATTTTGCAGATGCTTTTATACAAAGAAACGTACTCTGCATTCTAGCTATATTTATCAGTGCCTTCCCTGAGATTTGAACCCATAAACTTCCATTGCTAGCGCATTGCACAGTTTTGATTTACAAACATTCCTCTGTGAAAATCTGATGCGTCACAGTGAAACTTTGAAACAACTTTCTTATCTAAATGTGACTTCTTATTATTCTGAGCAAAATTCGGGAAGGAGGTATTGAAATGATTTTAAACCAAATGATGAGCCCAGAATCCCTTATCAGTTACATAAAACTGTAAATTATTAAGTTGATGATGTTAGAGGGAAAGGCCCCGCCCCTCAGCTGCACTCTGCCAGCCAATCAGAATGCAGCTGTGCTGTATGTGGGTCATGGCAGTGCGTTGCTGTTGCGTGGTTGGCAGATGTACTGTGCTGTAATCTTCCTCAAAAAAGAGATGAGGGGATTTTGAGCCGCTTTTCTTCAAATTGAGTTATTTCTCCTTCTCACTCGGCCCCCTCTTTTTTCCATGAAAATCACATTCTCTTTTTCGTCAGGTTCCTTTGAGTATATTGTATTTTCTTTCTTTTACGTTTTTGTGTCTTTTTTAATCACAAATAATAAATAGCTCTTAATGGACTAGAACACACAAAAAAAGTACAATTCTGTCATTTTATTCCAAACCCATATGACTTTCTTATGACAGAATATAACAAAATTAACATTTTGGGTCAAATATCCATTTAATGACATTTAAATGGCTGTTTTCCACTTTATATCCCATTGATTTCTTACCACACTGCTCATGAAAGGGGCACTCAACTGCCGGAGTTAAGCTGTGAATGAGAGTCCCAGATTTTAGAGCGTTGAGAATAGCAGCAGTGAAAGCTGATTTTCATCTCTGGTTGCTGGAACTGATTTATTTTGACTCGTATGATAGTGCCTTTGTTGGTTTGTGTTATGGTACGCATGGTGTGTGATCGATTCGGGAATGGAGAGATATTGATAGTGACAGATTCTGTGCACCTGCAATTAATTCTTGAGTCCATTGTAAAGCTCAGATTAGCAAGTCATGCATGCTAGAGACGCATTCTATGTTTTTGACCTTTGTATGCTTGTGAGGCTATTTGTGTATAGTTTGTGTTTTCACATTTGTACTCTATTTGTGTCAGTAGATTAATTTATTTCTCTGTACCAGGAAAGGTTTCTCGTTTTCTTGAGTTTCTGAAATTTCTTGAGGTTTTCAAAACGGTTGTTTACGTGCCAGTAAGCAATATTTCTCTCTTTAAAAGACAATAACCTGTTAAGGCTGCTCTTTCTTTTTTTTCTGCATGTTATCATCATCATCATAAGAAAAAAGGAGACAACACAAAATAGAACATAGAATGGTGAAAATATAACTCTTGGTTATTCTTTTGGTCAAAGAATAAGGCAAGCCTACTTGGGGTTTGAAACGTTGAACAAATGTATGCAACTAGTCCCACACTGTTTGCGCTGTAGACATGAATGATACTTCAAATCATGTGGATTGCTGCAGAGTGGTTTGTGCTTTTCCCTATTTAAGCAATCAGACTTTTTGGCCTTGTGGACAATTCAGCTGGTGAAAGAATCCCATTGAAGGAGGGAACCGAAGAATTTCTACAGACCTGAAAATCAAAGGGAGGGCTTTTTAAACTTGGGCCAGAAATCTTCCTAGCAACTGCGTAGCAATACAATAAATACCACACAGAACCCCTTTGCAACTTTATCACCACAGCCTAGCATCCACCCTAGCATTGTAGCAGTGAGGTTTTGCAGGCATTTTCCTGAGAAAATGTAGAAATATAGTTCGTTCTTATAGCTTTTATAATGGCAAGATGACCATCTTACAAGTATACAATTTAATTAAAAATGATATTACAGTGAATGCATTAAAAAGAAACCCTTACACTGAAAGGCAGACTGTCTCCTCTATACACACACACACACACACACACACACATACGTACCATGCTCAGCAAAACTTGACATCTTATATTATCATCACTGTATCATTTGCCCCTGTTTATTTTAAATAGCTTCTGGATGGATCTAGTTTAAATTGTAGATCAAGTGAAGGTTCGGTCATCATCATGTGACTGGTGATTTCTCAGCTCTTGTGAGAAGTACACAAGTGTGTATACTTGAAAGGTGTTAAAGTGTTGAGGTCATATGTAAATAAGTCATAGCATATTAATTTACACGGAGGATGCTTTCGAATCCTCATTGCCTAAAGCTTTTGGTTGATCTAACAGCCCTTTCAGTTCACTAGTGTTTAAAAATTCCTCTCTCATGCACAAATAAATTGAATATCCAGATTTTCCCCATAAGTATTATCCTACTATCAGTACATCATTGGAAAAGGTGGCATTTTACCAATTGGCCAGAAATTTCAAAGAATCTACTGAACATTTAATGAACTTTACATGTTCATTTATTATCACCATATACATTTCTTACACATTTCAGGCAATGCCTATAATATTTTCTTCCATTTAAATGTTAATATTAATAAAAAATGTAATCTGTTCCTTAAGATACTGATAGATTATTAATTGTCAACACAGGTTTGCCAAAGGACTGTTTTCCAGTAGCAGCATGTATTTGCCAAAGCTTTTCCACAGAACTGTTTGCCAGTATTGGTCAATATTTGTCAAAAGTTTGCCCCATAACTGTTTGCCAGTAGTGGCCAGTATTTGCCAAAGGTTTGTCTCGGAAATGTTTGCCATTAGTGGCTGAATTTTGCCAAAGGTTTGCCTCAGAACTATTTGCAAGTAGTGGCCAACATTTGCCAAAGGTTTGCCTCAGAACTATTTGCCAGTTGTGGACAATATTTGCCAAAGGTTTGCCATAAAACTTTTTGCAAGTAGTGGCCAACATTTGCCAAAGGTTTGCCATAAAACTTTTTGCAAGTAGTGGCCAACATTTGCCAAAGGTTTGCCACAGAACTATTTGCCAGTAGTGGCTGATAATTTTAACAGGTTTGCCACAGAACTGTTTGCAAGTTGGATTTGCATGGGTCAATATTTGTCAAAAATTTGCCCCATAACTGTTTGCCAGTAGTGGCCAGTATTTGCCAAAGGTTTGTCTCAGAACTGTTTTCCAATGGTTGAATATACTTACCATAGGTTTGCCATCGAGCTGTTTGCCAGTAGTAGCATGTTTTTGCCAAAGGTTTTCCACAGAACTGTTTGTGAGAAGTAGCATGTTTTTGCCAAATATTTGCCACATAACTGTTTGCTAGTAGTGGCCGATATTTGCCAAAGCTTTTCCATAGAACTGTGTACCAGTATTGGACAATATTTGTCAAAGGTTTGCCACATTAATGTTTGCCAATAGTACTTGATATTTGCCAAAGGTTTGTCTCTGAAATGTTTGCAGTAATGGTTGAATATTGAGTAATGACTGATATTTGACAAATGCTTGTCATAAAACTGTTTCCAAGTAGTGCCCAACATTTTCCAAAGGTTTTCCACAGAACTTTTTGCCAGTAGTTGCTGATATTGTTCACAGGTTTGCCACAGAACTTTTTGCCAGTAGTTGCTGATATTGTTCACAGGTTTGCCACAGAACTTTTTGCCAGTAGTGGCCGAAGGTCTGCTTCAGAACTGTTTTCCAGTAGTGACATATATTTAAGAATGGTTTGCCAAATAACTTTTTGCCAGTAGTGAATGATGCCAAAAGTATACCACAGAACTGTCCTACAGTAGTGGCTGATACCAGATGCTCGGCATGGAACTGTTTGCCAGTAGTGGTCGAAATGTGCCACAGAGCTGTTTTCCATAGTGGATGATATTTGCCAAAGTTTTGCTATAGAACTGTTTATCAGTAGTGACTGATGCAAAAAGTTTGCCACAGAACTGTTTGCAAGTAGTATACGATATTAGCCAATAGTTTGCCACAACACTGTTTGCCAGAAATGGCAAATTTTCAGTTGTTGTCAAATGTTTTCTGCAGCTTCACCACTATCAGTGAAAAGCTGGGTACTAAGTGAATCCCTGGTATCTGTTAATACCTTACAAATGTTAGACCTTTGAGCCATTTACCCCATCTCACTATTCATTTCTCAAATTTAATATTTCTAATCTGATCTGAAGTTTGACACCCTGATACAAAGGGCTAAGCAATCACACATGCTGTCACAAAAGCAGTCTTTAATTAAATGAAAGTATGTGTATGTATTTTAATCAGATATGTTTTCTTCTCGTTTGACCTTATTGGGTCTTCTTTTACCAGATGAGACCCATTTGGAAGACAAATTGCCTTTGGCAACATTTTGTACATTCCTTTCTGATCACTGGTACATCAGGGATACCTTCTGAATGCTAACGGGGAATATGATATCTGATATTTTGAGGGTTAAGATACTGATTTAGTGACTCAGTTGCACTGTAGTCATGCATAGCCAGACAGTCTAGGGTAAGGAAATTATGACGGAATATTAAATTATTGCTGAGCCATCACTTTAAAAGGATAGTTTACCCAAAAATGTAAATTCTCTCATAATTTACTCACCCTCATGCCATCCCAGTTATGTATGACTTCCTTTCATCTGCAGAACACAAATTATTATTTTTTGAAGAATATTTCAGCTCTGTAGGTCAGTGCAATGCAAGTGAATGGGTGCTAAAATTGTGATGCTCCAAAAAGCACATAAAGGAATCATAAAAGTAATCCATACTCTAGTAGTTAAATCCATATCTTCAGAAGTGATCTGATAGGAGAGTGTGTGATAAACAGATCAATATTTAAGTCATTTTATGCTAGAAGTTCTTCTTCCAGCCCAGCAGGGGGTGATATTTAGAGAAGAAAGTGAATCACTAAAAACACAAGTAGTATGAATATGATCTGTTTCTCACATTGCTTCTAAATATATTGATTTAACCATTGGAGTCTTATGGATTACTTTTATGCTAACTTATGTGATTTTATGTTTTAAAATGTTGACACCCATTCACTTGCATTATATGGATCAAAAGAGCTGAAAAATTACTCAAAAAATCTTGATTTGTGTTCAGCAGATGAAAGAAAGTCATACACATATGGCATGAGGGTGAGTAAATGATGAGAGAATTTTCTATCCCTTTAAGAGCTATTGTCAGATCTGGATGAATTTGTCAATAAGAAGTTAACAACTTAAGTCAACAATAAGTTTTGAAACGTTTCTAGTGATTTTTACAGTGAAAACGTGAACAATGTCTCACAGGGACATTATATATAATGCTGAAATATAAACCAAAGTAAGATCATGTTGTATTAATGCTTACTTTTGTTATTTTATAGCTTTTAGTTGTTAGTTTAGTGTAGTTACAGTTTTCAGGGTCAAAAGATTTTAGATCAGTTCTGTACACAGTAGGCGGTACTGTGTACAGAAATAACGATCTAAAATCTTTTGAATCTAAAAACTGTAACTATACAAAATTAACAACCAAAAGCTATGAAATTCTTCTCTGCATATTTCAATCAAAACAAAGAGTACGCAGCCTGTGAAGGGCACCACGCACAGAAATGCTGTCTGTTCGCGCTCTAGTTGTCAATTTGATGCTCAGCAGAGCAAAAGGTATTTACACTTAACGTGGATGTTTACATGGATTTATACAGTTAATCGGCATAAATACTGCTCATGACATGCGGGACAAAGAGCTGATATATTGCTGCCGATTTCAAAAAATATACACATAATAACTGATGTCATAAGAGCCCATATTTACAGAATCACCCCGAAAATGACTATCACCAAATCACAGAAAACCCCACGGACTTACCTCAGCATGCTGCCTTAAATTGGAGCTGCAATTTTAATCTTGAAATATCCGCTTGTCTTGGTGTCAAATGGTGTTGCATGATGAAACTCTGCTTGAGTGACAGTCTGTGACAGCTCACACAGCTGTGTAAACTTCCACTGACGTAAAAGTCCAATTCAGTAATCTCTCAATAAATTATGCATGAATTAAAATGAAACCCAGTAATGTAACGACAAGAACGCCGCCCACTGTAACGAAGTAAAAGTAAAAAAATTCATTCGAAATTTACTTGAGTGAGAGTAAAAAGTACCCACATTTAAACCTACTCTAAAAGTAAATTTTTTCCCAAAAAGTTACTCAAGTAAATGTAGCATGTTGATTTTAGCTAGATCTTGCCATTATGCAGGCATTTTGTAAACAGTTGATCAATGTCCTTCTCTTATTCTTCTTCCCAAACATCTCTTTTTCTGCACACACAACCCATTCCCCCTGCGGCATCCCACCCGCATTACTTGAGGTCACTCCCCCTACAGGCCTTGTGTTTACTCAAACTATGAATCAAGTAAGGTGTAGAAGACATGCAATGAGCATGGTTCTCTAAGTGTGTCAATCTGTCTGTCCTCTCTAGATTGGTGTACAATGGAGGCGAAGTTGTGATTTGACATGCTCTGCTGACTGAAACCACACCTTCCCCTCTCCCAACACCTCTTTACCTTTCTGAACCAGTTTTCACAATGCAGGAAAACCATTGAAATTACTGAAATCATATAAAACAGCGTAGATCACTATGCTTGACCTGATGTTGACTGGATCTTTCCAACCCTTTTCCTGCTTAAATCTCATTTGACTTCTGAAGTCTTTCGCTTGCTGGATGTGGGGCACAAGACATATCAAGCAATAATATAGTTTTAAGGGATAATATTTTACACTTTTACAGCATTTTGTTGTTTTCCACTTTTAATGCTAGACAGGGTTTTTTTCATCCAATATACTATTTTCCACCTAACCCTTTAGAATTCAAATGAACCTGAAACGGTATTCACAAACCATTTTACTTCCGTAACCAAATGTATTGACTAACTTTTTTTTTTTTATTATTAAAAATTATTTATTTATTTTAGGATAACTAAATGACTTGGAATGTGTTTTCAGAAAATAAAAAGGGTGAATTTTGATTTGACTGTATATAAACTTTGAACATACTGTTTTGCTTCAGTACTTAGACATTTATATGTAAATGACCAGTTATGATTGGTTGACTTCTGTGTACCAGCTTCATTCTCTGTGTCGTTCATTAGGAAAGTGTAAACACTGCATGACAACACCAATTACTTCGTACAGATCATCATTTCTGAATCATGTGTGTGTGTGTGTGTGTGTGTGTGTGTGTGTGTGTGTGTGTGTGTGTGTGTGTGTGTGTATTAATGTGAACTCACGCTTACTCATCAGGAATTTTCTCCATATAATTATTTGATGTCATATAATCTTTGTGAAACATGCTGCTGTCACAAGTGCCCGTCTAAGCCTTGTGTGCAATTTAGAGCGTTGACAGGCAATTTGAACTGTTCATCCCATTATTTTCATAAAATATACATAAATTCATGGGGTTTAATAGGCTTCTTCACTTGACTACTCTCTAATTCATGGGCAAATGAAATAATTATGTGTATTACAGTAACACGGGAAAATATTATTTTGACCAATTTGTCCAATCCATCAATCCCAGGTTTTGAAAAAATTGAATTAAAATGAAGGTCGGATGTCAATGTCTATGCCTTTCCAGAGAAAATGTTGACTTAGACATAAGATTCATTTCTTTGCTGTTTAACATCAAATTAACACTATTTTATTTGTCATTAAAGGATAGATCACCAAAAAAAAAAGTTCTCTCATCATTTACTCACCTTCATGCCATCCCAGATGTGTATGCCTTTCTTCTGCTGAACACAAACAAAGATTTTTAGAAGAATATTTCAGCTCTGTAGGTCCATACAATGTAAGTGAATAGTGACCAGAACTTTGAAACTCCAAAAAGCACATAAAGGCAGCGTAAAAGTAATCTATAAGACTCCAGTGGTTAAATCCATGTCTTCAGAAGTGATATGATAGGTGTGGGTGAGAAACAGATCAATATTTAATTTCTTTTTGACTATAAATTCTCCTTCCTGTCCAGTAGGTGGCAAAATGCACGAATAATGCGAATTGGCAAAAACAAAAGAAGAAGAATGTGAAAGTGAAAGTGGCGATTTGTAATAAAAAAGGATGTAAATATTTATGTTTCTCACCCATACTTATATCGCTACTGAAGATTTGGATTAAAAAAGTGGAATCTTGTGGATTACTTTTATGCTTTGGGCAAGCCAAAGGTGACTATAGCAAGGGGGAAAAAACAACTGTAAAAAACAAAACTGTAACTCTGTAAGATGTTAAAAACTCCATAAGATATCATTTAAAAAAGCTTTAGAGAAATCAAACTCCTCTGGTATTATAAAACCCATGTGTTAAAACCATTTTTATGCATTATTCTGGAGTTCAAAACTACAATCAAGATGACATTCCAAATGTTAATGAAGTGTAATAATAAACACTGATGATGGTTATTTGCCTATTTGGTCTCTTCATTTTCAGAATGCCAGGGATGTGTATTTGAAGAGGATGTAGATGTGCCTTAAATATATTATTTTGAAGTATTTTTATGAGAGCATGTGTAATTATCTATAAGCACAGGACTCCCTGCTTGCAAAATGTATTAACATTGAGATCCAAAAGTCTGTGTCGCCATGTTGGAAATCTGTGATTCAAAATCTAATTTACCCTGGAATAAACACATTTTTAGGGCTTAAAGCTAAAGAAATTAGAATAGAAAGTAATGTGTAAGATTCCTCACTATTTCTCGTTCACTAATCAAATGGAATCAAACTTGTGACCATGTTAACCCTTTTGTACAACAGTTCAGATTTCCTTGCTTCCAATGAAGCACAAAAGATGCTCTTTGGAAAATTCTCCAATCATTCTAGATAACATGCATCAGGTTTTGCACAAACTTGTAGAGTCCATGCCAGATGAGTGCTTGCTGTCAATAAAATAAAAGTTGGCCATGTGTAAGTAAATCATTATAAATTCTGAAATTTGTGTTAATTTGTGTTAATTGTTCAGTTCTTTAAAAAAATAAAATAAATACTAGTGGTCTCAAGCTTTTGGACCAAACTGTATACAATATAACATTATTTTGGACAGTTAATATAATTTCAATGCTTTTTTGTGCTATTAAAGTTGCCCCACTTACAGCAAAGCCCTCCTGGTAAAATATCACCTTGACTCTCTGATCTAGACCTGAGCTTTAATGCCACCAAAGATGGCAATTTGACTCTGTCAAAATCAGGCCAGCCGTCCTGCCGCAGAGAGCAATTACTAACACATCTACCCATCCTGATCAAGCGCTTATCCATCATTTGATTGTTGGGGGTCGTGGTGTTACGGGGAGGCAAATAACCTGATCACCGCTAGAGTTCTACTGTGATCCGTCTCTGTCATTCACCGCTGTGGACTAATAGACTACACAGATGTTCCACAACCTCTGGCACACAGTTCAGACAAAAACAAATTGGTTTAGATTGCATGATGAGAGATGGTCCTTTAAATTAGATCATTTATAATGTGTATAATAGAATGCAGTGGGATCATGAAGCCTGAGAGCACGTTGAAAACCTACGATATATATATATATATAAATAATTTAAAACTGGAAATAAAATAGTTTTAGGATTTGGAAAAAAGAAATTGCAATATAAAATAAATTGAAGAAGACATATTTATGATTCTGCACTATATCTAATCAAATATAATCAATATGAGTGCATGCTCTCGTTTATCAGTGAAACATTTTACTTAATTCTGCTAGTAATACAATTTGTAATGGAAAAACACAAAATCTAAGCATTTTCTCTAGTGGTCAGTGGACTTTTGAATTCATTTTGTTTTTAAAAGTGCAGTTCATGTAAGAACCCTGGTCATAGAGATGTAATTAATTGTGACAGCTTTGTAGGGGTTTTAGGACGGATTGGGTAAATTGCTTTTGGGACAAATCCTTTGATACTTTATCTTTCCTGATTTCAACCCAGACAGAATCTTGCTTTAATAGGTTGTGTCCATTATCTGATACTTTTGCCATTAAATGCGCTATACGATATTTTAGCATTATTAACTTACGGTATGTTCAAATATTTCGACTGCCTTACCACAAACAGTTTACACAATTCTACGGTAGTTGTGAATAGTCATAAACAGCCATTTATACATTTAACTCGTGAAATGTGACTATGTACTTCTTTTCCTGTCAAAATGCATTTAGGTCCTTCTTAGAAAAGAAAACAATTAGTAACAATAATGTTTATGAACATTTTCCAAACAAAGCCTTCCACAGTATAAAGATAGAAATGCACTAAAATAGCACAAATTCAAGTAACATTAAATGTTTCCCAAAGTCTAAGTGGGAGGTTGACTAAATTAAAGAACTAGTTCCCTACATAGTTTGCATATTCATTGCAATGGACATTAAATCTCTTACACTTTCATCCTCCACAATATTAATCGTCCAGCAGGCTGTGGCAATGGTGAAGCTGCATTCACATGATTCGCATCAGGGCGTCAACATGCCACTTTTAAGTTTGAAGACACTGGCCGTGTTCGGAATGGCTTACTACCCATACTACTCTTACTGCTTCTGCCATATCTATGTATATTCGTACAAAGAGTAGTACAGTAGTACACCATTCCAAACAAGGCCAACGTCTTGTTCTGCTTTTAGTGCTGACACTGCCCACTTAATGATACTAAATCCAAAATGCCAGATAATCATCAGCTGATGCTTTGAAAGATCAGCAGTAACTGGGTCAAAGTTGAAATTATTTAAACTTTGTACGACAAAGGGAGAACACCAACAAGCCAGCCGGCCGCGGTGTGTTTTGCTTTTAGGTTAGAGTTAAGACATGCTTCTGTGGTACATAATCATTGTTGTGTGTTTGTGTTGTGTACATCAATGTAATGACTCCAGACACATCGCAAAGGTTCTGCCCTACTCCAACCGGTGTTTAGATCTCACTCTGAGCTGAATAAAAAGTCTAAAATAAATATCTGTCAGTAACCCTGTGCTTAGCGTTCACATACCACTAAGAAGTGCATCTGACCAATGTCTTGTGAGCATTAACCTAAACCAGCCTAATTAGACACGGCTAATCCAAGACTGATTAGTTGATTAGTCAATAGACATCCCTAATTCTTGACAAACAATTGTTATTGTTTAATGTCTTTAACAATTCCTTTTTAAATTAACAACAAGAAAAAAGAAGAATCATCCATTTAATATAAAACAGAGTGTAAACAACAGCCTCATTTTCAGTACAGTATATATTTTAGCATCAAATATGTTTCCTCTATATGCATGCCATTATAATAACATTTACATTCTGCTCTCTTACACTTTTTATTCCCTGTGATGTTTTATTAACAATTTCACTTATTGAATTCTCACAGGGCTATTTGTTACCCACTTAATGCAAGTAACAATTTGAATGTTTTGCTAGGCATAAATAGTCTTTTATATTAAGTGTTGAAAAGCTGCCCAAAGATAACAGTTATGAATAGCACTTTTAGAAGGTGGGGAAAGTCCTTGCCACACAATTGTGGCTTTTGTCTGTAACTAATGACAAATTTCCAGCACGATAAAGCACAAGTTATTTCTGCTAGTGTGTCTGTGTTTGCGTGCTCTGCATCAGAGTCAGTGGTTTTCTAGCACACATTTCGCCCATTCACAATAGATTTGCAGGTGTTTTGATTGCTATTACCCTTTCAAGAAACTTCAATTGTTCTTGTTTAATTATGTATTATTCCACAATTTGCATAAAAGGGGACTTGTTAACTTGCATCAAGAAAAGAATAATAAAATAAATAATTTTCCTTTTTATTCATTCCTTTATTTACTTTCCAATTTTCTAAATGAATTGAAATGAATGAAGTGGCATGTTTGAAGCTCATTTCAAATGTAAAAGGCTGAATTTTTCACTGCAAAATGTTTAACCCTTCCGTGGTCCCTACGTTGAAACTAGAGGGTCATATTGACTGTTTTTTAACTTGCAATAAAGGCTCTATTTGCTCTATCTCCCTACTTTTGTTGTTAAATCATTCATCTAGGTGCCAGCTAATACTTTATGACCTTCTATCACAATATACAGTTCTGGAAGGCAGGGGAAGCCCCAACTCCATCCATAAACCTCCAGACTTTTTTGAGAAGCTCACCATAAATTGTTATAAAGGTCAAAATGCTATTATAAGAACAGTCATACTCAAAATGACACAGACACACACACACACACACACACACACACTCCATTTTATAAGTAATTTAAATTATGGGGACACAAGAAATGTCCTCATAAACAAAATGTATAGCATAATATCCTTGTCATTACCAGTTTGTAACCTGAAATATCCTCGTAAACCACCCAAGCACACACGCGCAAACCTCCATGCACACACACAACACATAAGTACATACACACATACATCATTATCTCAATACATCATTGCAGAGTTGGGGTTCTTAGCTTTCAAATGACACTAAGATCACATTTGTAGTCCATTCAGAGGCCGAAATATTCCACAAAACATGTGGAAAGGGCAGGGCTTCCAAAAAAGACTGGATGTCTATGGGCGAAGTCACAAACCATACTGGGGTGCCCCCTGCTTTTTAGATCTGTATGTTGTGATAGAAAGTGATTGAATATTTTATTTTGTATTTTTTGTAGTGTTTGCTGCTATCTAGTGGAATGATCTAAGACTAAAAGTAGAGAGACAGAGCAGAGCATTTATTACAATCATTTAAGCTTTTTTTTTTAACACTATATTTTAAGCCGTGCTGTGAGGTGTCCCCTGCCTTTCAGAACTGTATATTGGAATAGAAGGTGATAAGAGAGAACCATATTTTTTCATATGTTAGCTGGCACCTAGATGAACAATTTAAGACCAAAAGTAGAGAGATAGAGCAAACTGAGCCTGTAATATAAGCTTTTGAATTGAAATAAAAGGGCAAATTTAACCATTGAGGACAATGTAAGGACTTTTTTCGTAGCTTTGTGTATAAATACATGAAATTTAAAAAAATGTCAGTCAGGTTCAGATCACCTCTGTTGAGGATGTCATGACGTTTCAGGCCGAAAACTTAAAGTTAAGTTGATGTAAATCTGTGCAAAATAAAATAATAAAAAATTAAAAAGGGTCAAATTGACCCATAAGTCCAAGGAAGGGTTAAACTGAATATATGAAGGAAACTAAGCTTCAAAATGATATGATTGGCTATTTAGGATTTAGCAACTTGGCCAACCCTGCTGAATGAAGGTTAGCCACTCATAACAGAGGTTATGTACCTATAGAAGTCTTTAAGGAACATGAGCAAAAACACATTTTAAATAATAAAAACAAGTTGCAAAGTTTTGGGTGTAAGAAAGCTTAAATAACATTAAAAGTGGACAAAAATGTCCAAAGAAAATGGCTAAAGTGCAGAAAATGGCCCTTTAAGATACATTGCAAAAAGATAAATTCATTATTTTTTTATATCCTGCTTGTATTATTAATCCCAGTTTTAAAATGAAGCAATAAGGGATAAGAGGCTGTTCTATTTTTGGAATATAGCCATGGCTTAAATGTCATAGATATTTAATATATAAAATTGCCTCACCTATTTAATTGCTTTAATTAAAGTTACTACATAAAACAAATATTAAGGGTGTACATTTTCATAAATTCATTAACTTCTATCCTTACACATCCATCATTCATGCGGTCTCTGTCGGGTCCTGCTGTGGCTGAAGCCTCTTTTACAACTTCTCTGTTGAAGTGGACTGTAGTAGAGCAGCTCAAGAATGCCACTCTTCTGCCTCTTTCAACCTGATGTCATCGTGCCCCATTTACAGTAATCATGCTCTGAGGCCAAACACAAAGCTTGCCTTCTCAACCCTCCATTTCATCTGTACAGGGGAAGAGCGGAGTGCATTTAGGGCCCTTAATGACACACTTAATGTGCTTTATGACCATAATGGTGCTGTTGATGGTGATTATAAATGTTACTATTTTTATGTAATCCATTGGTGCAAAAATATTCTCTGTGTTTGGTGACATGCTGTACAGAAATAAATAATCAACGTAACTAGTTGAAAACATGCCCAATGAAGTTAATTTATAGGACGATTAACTGATTGGTTGGTTGAATCGGTGTGTTTGAGATTAACTGTGCCTCACCTTACTTATCAGTGAGATATCAGACCTATCAGTTGAAGTTGGGGGAGGAGTTGAAAATAGAGCCATCAAGCCAGACACTTTGCTTTTCCCATTGTGTGCTGAACCTACATCGGTCACGGATTGTGCGATGTTTGCTTTCTTTATTGCAGCAGCCCAGCCTACAGTACCTGTGTGTACCAGAGTTTCCGCTGCAAAATTTTTATGCTGGCCAACGTGTATGAGAATGATAACTTTTGCCAGACAAATGTGAAAAAATCTGCTTATTGGGAGCGATGGTACTGCAAATCCTCCTCGATCTCATTGCGACTCTGAACAGAGTCTTATACAATATATATATATATACATTTGTAGCCTATTATTTTCTTTGTTTCATTGCTTTGGGAAGATCTTGAATTTCTTATGGAAAGTTTTTAAGGTCAACAACATATCGCACTGAAATGTGGCATAATGTGAAATTTAGCATTATGGTAATGATTTAAAACCAAGTTGAGTGCGTTTTTAATATTCTTTTTTTACTTTGATTATTGTCCAAATAAAGAGAAAATTATATAGTGGAATTATTTAATTCTCTGACCGGATTATCCAAACAAATGACTACACTGTGATATATATTTTGTTATTGTGATATAAAATTACTCGTATTGTGATGTAAGATTTTGGTCATATCGCCCACCCCTAGTTATGTCATAGAAATTCTCACCTTGGATTATTTTCTTGACTCTTTATTTTTATGACTATTTTCCTCAGATTTTTTATAGCATAAAAGCTCATCCAGAAGACTGCAACGCAAGCCATTTTAATGCAATTCTTCTGAAATGAGAAGCACGTGAGACAGGAACAATACAGGCTGCTTTTGCCAGTCTGCGGTATAAAATCTGTTGTAGTTGCGGATTAGAACTCTTGCCAGTTTCGGGAAAGTTTAAACATCTGTGGCAACAAAGTGCTGTAATCACTGGGATGGTGTCACACTGTGCATTTGTGGCTTTAACTAAAGAAGTAGCTAATGCTAATAATGTTAATATTTTTACCTGATTTTTGTCTGACCATGCTTGAATTTGTCTGACATTTGTATATTTTAACCTTCAAAAACCGATTTACCAGCAAACGGAAACCCTGTAGTGTACAGGAAGGAAAGCCTGATTTTTAATCATTTGTTGGAGTGGTGGTGGTGGTGTAGTGGTCTAAGCACACAACTGGTAATCTGATAATCAGAAGTACACTGGTTCGAACCCCACAGCCACCACCATTGTGTCCTTGAGCAAGTCACTTAACTCCAGGTTGCTCTGGGGGGATTGTCCCTGTAATAAGGGCTCTGTAAGTCACTTTGGATAAAAGCGTCTGCCAAATGCATAAATGTAATGTAAATGTTTTTGTGAATAAACACAATATATAAGATTACATGAAAGACAATTTTACTGTTATAGAAACATGTATTGGTGAATTTAGCAGAACTGAAGATGTCAGAATAATCGTGAAACACATGTCATCGTTGTCATGGAGTGTCTGGGCTATTTCGAATATCGTCATCAAATCTTGTGCAGCCACTTTGGGACAACTGCACCGACTGAGCCAGGCAGCTGGTCTCGCCTCACTCTTGTGGCGCTCATGATGGCATACCTCAAGGTGATGTAGCAGCGGCGCCATCGAAAGTCAGACAGAATATCTAACCGGCATGTATTGGTTCAAGCCAGGCACTGATCGGTCTGTGCAGCACTGGATTAAGTCGAACACCTATTCTTATATTATACATGTCCTTGGAGCTTCATTCGAAACAATTAGTTAGAAACTGCTTCTTTCAATTGAGGAACATTTCAAAATTAAGATCATCTGTGACTAAAGGTGAGTTAGAGATGATTATTTATGCGTTCATCTCCTCCCGTTTAGACTATTGTAACAGTCTTTTTACGTGTTTGAGTAAGAAGGAGCTTCATCGTCTCCAGGTTGTTCAGAACTCTGCTGCAAGGCTTTTATCCCGCGTTAAGAGAAGAGAACACATCACACCTGTTTTAGCATCACTTCACTGGTTACCAGTCCAGTATAGAATTCATTTTAAAATTCTGGTTCTTACTTTTAGAGCCTTGCATGGCCAAGTCCCTACATACATCACTGACCTGATACAGCTGCACACTCCTATCCGGAGTCTCAGGTCTTTAGATCAGATGTTATTAGTTGTTCCCCGTACTCATTTTAAAACTAGAGGGGACCAGTCTTTCCAGGCAGTCGCTCCCAGGCTGTGGAATGCTTTGCCTCTTGTTTTACGTTGCGCAAACTCAGTTGATTCTTTTAAAGAACAACTGAAGACTTTGTTTTTCAAGCAGGCTTTTGGTTAGTCGAGGGGTTTCTTTTATGGTTGTTTGTAGTGTTTGTTGTTTGTATTTTGGGGAATGTATTTAAATTGTTCTTGTATTACATTTTTACTGTGAAGCACTTTGTGATTTTTATCTGTGAAAAGTGCTATATAAATACATTTTACTTACTATATTAGTTTAATTGTTTGGTTGATTCATTTGTTGGTTTGGATGATGGATTGATTCTTTGGTTGGTTGATTCTTTGTTTGGTTGGCTGATTCTTTGGTTGGTTTGTGGATTCTTTGATTGGTTGGTGGATTCTTTGATTGGTTGGTTGATTCTGTGATTGGTTGATTCCCTGGTTGATTGGTGGATTCTTTGGTCGGTTGGGTGATTGGTTGGTTGGTTGATTCTTTGGTTGGTTGGTGGATTCTTTGATTGGTTGGTTGATTCTGTGATTGTTTGATTCCCTGGTTGATTGGTGGATTCTTTGGTCGGTTGGGTGATTGGTTGGTTGGTTGGTGGATTCTTTGATTGGTTGGTTGATTCTGTGATTGGTTGATTCCCTGGTTGATTGGTGGATTCTTTGGTCAGTTGGGTGATTGGTTGGTTGGTTGATTCGTTGGTTGGTTGGTGGATTCTTTGGTTGGTTGGTGGATTCTTTGATTGGTTGGTTGCTTCTGTGATTGGTTGATTTCCTGGTTGGTTGGTGGATTCTTTGGTCGGTTGGGTGATTGGTTGGTTGGTTGAGTTTTGGTTAGTTTGTTAATTCTTTAGTTGGTTGGTCAGTTCCACCAGGATTTTGCAGCACTTTTCTTGTTTTTTGCTGCCCCACAATTTTTTTTAAGTGAATATAGAAATGCCTTGATTGCCGTATTTTTGTGTCTCATTTTACAGTGCAACAGTGCATTATGTGAGCTTTCCAAAATTAATTCGGCCACTACAGACCCGCACCACAAACTGCACTCAGAGCAACTAGTTTAGAGCGTGTGAAGATTATGTGACACACATTGTCTGCAGTCCCACCAAAGTTTAGACAATGATGTTGATAGTGAATGCAAAGCACTCTGTTTCACCTTTGAATTTAACCTTTGTGTAATGGCATGTGTTCTTGTTTGAAAGCAATCACTATTTTTGCCAGTGGCATGTAGTCAGCCCCTTCAAACCTTTCAGAGAAGGGGGTGACAGAAATGGAGACTAAAAATGTATATAAATTATGAAACAATATTTATCCTGTTTATTATTATTATTTTTGCATTTAATAAATAAATGCATTAAAATACAATAATATATAAATAAATAAATAACTAGGCTACCTCAAACATCTTTGCATTGTTTCTTCTGTTTAATTGAGTGTAAGTGGTCCATTGCAGCCTATAAAAACTGCTCATTATTGTGCTCTGGCTCCAGTCACAGGGTATTTTGAAGAGTTCTGCAATTAATTTGTATTAGCAGAGTGACAGAAAATCTGACCAATTCAATGTATTGGTGTTATTTTGCCCTTTGGGGTTGGCCATCAGCAGTCTGTGCCTTCACAGCTCCAAGTAGAAGGGCTTATGCATTGAACATAAATGAGGAACGTTTTCCTTCATGCAGTTGCGTTTGTATCTCTATGAGGCTTACAGGACACAGTGGGACATGTTCCAGCTACTGACAGAGCAAGCAGTCTCCATGGAGGATTTTACACAGACGATTCAGAAGGACATGAAGGGGTACCCGTTTTAGGCACTGCACGCCACTGATTTTTGCATCTTTTTGTGATGCTAGTGACACAAAATGGGGACTGTGTACATCTTATGTCGTATTGCGACATCGAAGTCTTGTGGGACAACAGCAAGATGCAGCAATTAATTGATCAGCGTTTTCCAGCTCACGACATCGGGGCAAGCGAGAGGGCTGCTAGGTGATATGGAGATGCCTTAAATCTTCTTGTTGCAACATGGCAGTCTCCTAATGAAGCCCAGTGACAAAATATCACTGACATCATCACCACCGGCGAATGTGATCGATAGCATCGGTCGAAGTGAGCCACAAATCTCTACAGGTGCACTGAACAGGCGAAGCCGCTTGAGATCAAGGAAGGCTCAAGCTGGCAACAAATCATCCTCAAATCCTTTGCGTTCTATATCCCGTCTTTGCTAGATATAGGGAGGAGTAGGAACCCACGTTAGTTTTACCATGAAGCAAGCCTAGAACAAAGTGTTCAAGTGTCATACTCGCAATGAAAACATTAAATTTCAGGCCCTATCTTGCGTGCCTCCTCTCCTCCATATCAAGCGGCTTCGCCCATTCTGCATGAGTGCTGTTATTGTCTGGGCTGAGCCCACACTGACACAGTGCTTGTACAGAATGGGCGAAGCTGCTGATATAGAGGAGAGGAGGCACGCAATATTGGGCCAGTGACAAATCGGATTTGGCCGCTGGCCAAATTGATGCCCTACGCAGAGTTCCAGGTAGATGTGGGGGGGTTCGCATGATATTCGCGTGAAGCGATCATCTGTGTTCCACATCTGCTTTCGGGTCCTTGAATAACATATAATGTGTGAGTAAGGGGAGCCGGTAGACTTTCTGGTGCCCCCTAGGGAGTTGGTGCCCTACGCAGACTGCATATTCTGCTTATTGGCAGCGACGGTACTGCAAATCCTCCTCGATCTCATCGCGACTCTGAACAGAAAAATGTGGAGGATATGGCACTGTGCTCCGGTTTATATGTCTACAATGATGTACACATCAGGGGTGGAGTGTCAAGCACCTATTCACCATTTATATGAATGAAATTACTTTTGATTGAAAGACTGTCAACTGAATCTGCCAATTGCTACAAGAGCATTATCATGTTCAGTCAACTTTTTATACTGCTTTCCTCCTCACAATCTAATTAACTGGGTTGCATCTGCAGTATAGTGTGTAAATGAAATGTATTTGCAGAACCACCACATGACTTGTGTGTAAGTAACTCCTCAATGTAAACTAATTATTTTCACATTTAGTTTGATGGTTTTCTATTAATAGGATGTTTGTGATATGATTGTCATAACTATAGAGTGAGTTTGAGCAAAAAAGATCAATTATCTTAGAAAGCATTCATCTGTTTGATCTTCATCTATAGTGTCATGTGACTGTTTTGTAATTTTACAGACGTCACTAACATTTTTTTTCTTCTTTTTTCTCTCTCTGCTTGTCTGGATTGAATCCATATGAATGATCTTCCCACTACTGACACAATAGGTAAGAAAATCATCTGTTTTAAGTAATAAATGTTATCTGCTGGTGAGGCTGTTAAATACTCTACAGGGAAAACACTGAGGTGGATCCATGTGTGTCATTCTGTACATTTTTAAGAATATAGCCCAAGTTGAAGGTCGAGTTCAAGCCACTCCGCTATGTACAGTAAGCCAAGTGTGTTGATATTTTTTCATCACACTTCTGATTATATGGACATATACATTTGTGAATTTGCAAACATACATTTATTTTGATGGAATCCCACCAATCACAACACTAATACTTAGTTTCCACAGTTCCATTATTAGTTTCCATCATTCCATACTGTGTTTGCACACCTCTAGACTGTTTCCACAGTTCTGTAGTTTCCATCATTCCATACACTTTCCACGGTTCCACACTTATTTTCCACAGTTCTATACTATTCCCATAGTTCCATCGTTAGTTTTCCCAGTTCCATACTTTAACAATTCCATACTGTTTCTATAGTTTCATACTTGCATTCACACCAATACCATTTTGTTTGAAAACTCAATTTTGACTTTGTTATTGTTTTCCAAAGTATGTGGCAATAGAGAACATTTTCTAAACACTTCGGTGGAGTAAAATGCCATTAGTGTGGATGAGAGCCGTAAACATATTGAAATGAATGCATTGTCAAGTGAAAACAGATTGGTATGGATGTGTTTTAGTTTCCATAGCTCCATTCTTAGTTTCACAGTTCCATAGTTAAATCCAGGGGGGGAATTTAAGACTTAAGACTTGAAGTCAAATCTCGTGCTTGAACTCCTATGTTGTATAAAGCCAAAAATGTTGACCCCCCCCCATGCCCACCAATTTATATGAACTCATGACTTCCAAACTTCCAGAGTCCAGTCTCGGTCTTGTGATCAGAAATCTCTTACACCACTTAATTCTTTTAATTCATCTGTTTATTAGTTGAGATAATGGCAAACATATAATTCAGCCTTTAGTGTGTTATGTCGATCAAGATTTGTCCACAGTTAGACAAATTGTCTATAAATAGACAATTTGGTATTGCGACTTCTCTCAAGATGACTCAAAGGGCAAATTGCAGAATTTTAAATGAGGTAAAAAGAACCCTAGAGTGACAGATAAAGACTTGAAGGAATCATTATAACTGGTTAACATCTCTGTTCATGAGTCTACTATACAGAAAACATTAAACAGGCATGGTGTCCATGGCAGGACACCATGAAGAAATCCGCTGCTTTCCAACAAATTAATTGCTGCACACCTCAAGTTTGCAAAAGACCACCTTGACACTGCTCAACTTTATTGGGAAAATGTTTTTTGGACTGATGAAACTAAGGTTGAATAGTTTGTGAAGAACAAGCAGCACTATGTATGGGATAAAATGGGAACTGTTTACCAACATGAAAACATCATCCCAACAGTGAAGTACGGTGGAGGGAGCAACATGATTTGAGGCTGCTTTGCTGCTTCTGGGCCTGGACCACTTGCCATCATCGAGGGAAAAATGAATTCTTAAGTTTATCAAGATATTCTACAAGATAATGTCAGGATGGCTGTGTGCCAGCTGCAGCTCATTGGATGTTGGTTGATGCAGCAGGACAATGACCCTTAACATCGAAGTAAATCCACTGCAGAATGGCTTCAAAAAAAGAAAATCCACCTTTTGGAGTGGCACACTCAGAGCCCAGACCTTAATCCAATAGAGATGCTGTGGAATGACTTAAAGAGAGCCGTTCACACCAGACATCCTAAGAATATGGCTGAGCTGCAGCAGTTGTGTAAGAGAGAATGATCCAAAATTCCTTCTGAACGTTGTACAGGTCTAATCCGCAGCTACCAGAAATTCTTGGTTGAGATTATTGCTGCCAAAGGAGGATTGACCAGTTATTAAATCCAAGGGTTTACTTAATTTTTACACAGCAATTTGAATGTTAAATTTGATGTATTCACTAAAGACATGAAAGATTATAATTGTTTGAGTGTTGTTAGCTTAAGCACATTGTGTTTGTCTATACTTGTGATTTTGATGAAGATAACATCACATTTTACAACCAATTCATGCAGAAAATCAGCTAATTCCAAAGGATTCACATATATTTCTTTCCACTATAGATGACCAAAATAGAATACCAAAATGTGCTTGGTTCTAAATCCCACAATGCAATGTGCCCAAAAAACAGTTTGTATTTTTATTTATAAATGATGTAATACAGTCGACAGGAATGCATATTTTATGAACTCTGCTCCCTAACTCAAACTCCAGTCCTAAACCTAACCATCAGTGGAGTGAAAATGTAATTTTAGAGTGAAAACGCTACCTTGCAAATATGCCCAACATTGTTTATGGGAACACAGTTGCTCACTGATTTGCAAGGGGCCAGAACCTGTGTCTTGAAGGTTGCTCGCACAATTTCAAAGGGAAATGTGATCACGCTTGAATTGATGCATAAAGGTCTGATGGAGTATGCAGCTTGTAAGTAATTCGGCTGTTTGGGGTTGATTTCAGGGTACATGAACTTTTGGAAGCAACTTGTTGATTTCCCATGTGATCATGCTGTTTTATTTCCAATGTGCATGTGATGATCTACTGTGTAATCTACCATACTATTGTTTGTAACAATTATCGTTGCATAGTACGCAATATAAAATATAAAGTGTTTAGTATTCCGTCATTAGCAAGATTGGTTGTGTCTAAAAAGGACCCCTCGATCTGGGTAAAGTCTCTCACAAAAACCCTACACCTAAACCCCTACCCCTAAACATAAATCTAACCCTAACCTTAAAGGAACAGCAAATGCAACTCTTGCAAGTCTTTGCCAAATGAAGGGTTGCATTCTAGACATGACCAGCCAGAATCCATCCATTCAGATAATAGCCAATGTGTTTGTCTGACTTCAAAGCTACTGCAGAGAGACAGATGCCCCCTTGTGAACAGTGCAAGAACAACATGCTCTTTTAGTACACTTTGCTCTTCATCTCTCTGTCTGTAAAATGAAAGAGTGAGAGGAAGCATTAGAGACAGTGTGGAAGCTCTGTGTGGATGTGAGGGGGAGTTGCTTGGTCACAGGATATTCCCAGGCAGATTATGGCAAAGCTCTAATCTCTGGATTTGCAGTGTAACTGAGTGCCGGCGCTGCAGTGTGGGAATGTGTCCATTAATCTTGTGTATAATTTCGCTCTCTCATTCCTGATACTCCATTCTGCTGTTCATTTTCCATTTTAGGCGTCATATTTTTGTATTGAATTTTATTACACTGTAAAAAATAATTGTTGAGCAAACTTAAAAAATCAAGAGTCCTCTCATCAACTTTTTAAAAATTGTCTTCAGTAACATTGCTTTTAGTCAATGTGAACTGTTTTTTCTCACTTAATGAAACATTCGTGTGAAAGGTACTAATAATTTCTCTTTCAGCCAACTATCATTTACATTTATGCATTTGGCAGATGCTTTTGTCCAAAGGGACTTACAGTGCACTTATCACAGGGACCATCCCCCAGAGCAACCTGAAGTTAAGTGCCTTGCTCAAGGACAATTTGGTGGTGGCTGTGGATCGAACCTGCAACCTTATGCTTACCATTTCTGTGACTATCAATTCGCAATACGAGAATTGTCATTTTGTCACCATTTTAATTACTTTTACATTAAGTAAACAGCAATCTCTGCCTCTGAAGAGTGGTATGTCTTTCAAGGCAAGGCAGTACGTAAAATAGTTTGACATAGACACACAATAGACACACAAACCTCTACAATGGTGACAATCAACAAACCTCATTAAGTTAAAAGATGAGCTCCTATCTTTACAACACAACAATCGACTAACAGTGGCTAAGAAGCAACAACACTTTCAGCATAAATAAAGTCAACAAACAGCAAAATAAGCCTGAAACACTAACTACATAATTCATGTTTCAATGCATGCTGGGAACTTGCAAATCAGTGACATTGTTCAATATGAAACTCTGATCTGTGTTTACGGCGTTCCAGGCACACTGTCAGGCCACATTCAAACTAATACTTTTTTGTTTGAAAATGTCATAGATTTTGCTATGTTTATGCCTTCACTGGAAACTTCCTTCCAGAACCGCATACTTTGGGGAATGAGGATGTTAGAAATCTAAGTTTTCAAGCAAAAACTGATTAGAAACAAAAGCAGTAAGGATCGATTGTCTGACAGTGGCGTCTCAGTGAGCGTGTGGTTGTTGGCAGGTGTGTTTCCTAGCAACTATTCTCTTCACGTCACTGTGAAGTGATCCAGGAAGTCAAGAGGGTCTGGCAAGGGTTTTGAACATGATCCCTTCAATTACACATTTAACGGCTTCCGTCACTCTACTGTCATATTAGATTTTGTCAAGCAGTGCTTTGCTGGAAGTTCTCAGGCATACTAAACCTTTGCTGCCTCCATCCATCTATCCGTCAATTCTTCCATCCATCCATCCATTTTGGAAAGGTTTTCCATGTCTCTTGCTTATGATTGACATGTGGAGCTTTACTGATGCAAGTCACATCTCTAACGTTTGACACATGTTCTGCTTGAGCAGCATTTCATTTTGATATTTTTATTTTTTTCCTTCGCAGTAAATCAGTATTCATAAACATGAATGGGTGAACTTGAAACATACAATTTAACAATGGGCACTTTTGGACTTCAAAATGATATTTAATGTTTTTAAATAAAAATACCCACTGATTTATTGGATTTGTCTTCTAACAATGTGCAACAGTTGATATATAGTGCATGCATCACAGGGGAATTCTGTCATTTTTGTACAAAATACTGTGATCAAATGGTTTGCCTGGTGGGGATGGGGTGGTTCAAGGCCGCCAAAGCACGAAATTCACTTCATTTGTAGCTCAAGATTGGTTGCCCAATGAAGCTGAGCAGGGTTGAGCCTGGTCAGTACCTGGATGGGAGACCTCCTGGGGAAACTATGGTTGCTGCTGGAAGGAGGTAATGGGGGAGTCTAGTAGGGGGTGCTGTGAAGGCCCTAATGCCCCAATATAGTGATGGGGCACTATATTGTAAAAAGGCACCATCCGTTGGATGAGAGGTTAAACCAAGATCTTGACTCTCTGTGGTCATTAAAAATCCCAGGAGAGAGTGGAGTGATACAGTAGAGCCAATTAATGGATGGGGATTATTAGGAGGCCATTATTGATAAGAGTCAATGGGGGAATTTGGCCAGGACACTTCTTGAAAAGAGTAGGGGTGTAACCCCAGTGTCCTATTTCCCCCATTGACCCTTATCAATAATGGCCTCCTAATAATCCCCATCCATTAATTGGCTCTATCACTCCACTCTCTCCTCTCCACCAATAGCTGGTGTGTGGTGAGCGTACTGGTGCACTATGGCTGCCATTCTATTATCCAGGTGGATGCTGCACACTGGTGGTGGTTGAGGAGAGTCCACTGTGTAAAGCGATTTGAGTGTAATGTCAGAAAAGCGCTATATAAATGTAACGTTCATTCTTTCATTCACTTCATTTTCCCATACGTGATCTCAATAAACATGTAATTGAAAATCACCCAATAACTCGAACATAAAATTAAATATTAAATGGTCAAAATAAAGTGTTATACAGTAAAATAGTTCTTGTTCTCTGGTCACATACAACAGGTGAAAAATAATAATTCATATCTGACCTCTGGATTTTAGTGTTTATATTTCGAGTGTCATTGATGATTATTATTTTACATGTAAAACAAATGTATTAAATTAAATTACAAACAGGTTTAGAAACAATGCCATTTAATCCCATGTAAAATAAATCAGATGTTTCTTTAAATAAAATCATTAAACTTTGGATCTTTTAGACGTTTAATTAATTCACTGGAAGAGTGCAAACTTATGCACAATTAATACAAACTTTTTTAAACAAGAAAAACTGAAGAGCTGCAAGATCAACAGGTCATTTCACGGAGTAGGGCTTTATTCCGATTCGTCTAGTGGGATTGAAGATTGGGATGAGAGCGGCCGACGCCCGCAACATGATGATGGATCTCTGACTGTCGACGGAGGATCTTCTCCTCAAGTTAAAAGAACCTGGAAGTCACTGAAGAATCACAAATTCAGAGGTACGTTAAACTTTAAGTGATGTTATAAATGGTATTTTGTGTATTTGTTCAATGTGTTTGTAGGTAGTCATTGTCATTGACGGCCGTTGACGTGTTCACATGCTAACCATATTTGCTCTCCCACCAAAATGCTTATTTATTTATACAGGCGCTTGAGAAAGCCAACATATTGCTTTTCTACTTCAGTTTAGAACAGAATAATTGATGAGGGACCGTCGAATTCTTGACAAATTTTGCACAAACCCATATTGTAATTTCGTTGTGGCCGTTACGCCTCAGGTTTGCATTCATTTTCAATAATTCCACTTATACCAAAGCTACTTCACCTCAAGACTTTTTTTGTCATGTTTTCTTCATTTTAACACTTTAGTCTGTCGAACTGCTTTCTTGCACCACGTATTGAGCATATAACGGTACCACTGGTACGGAAGAAATCCGCTCAACGCCACTCACCACCTCAGAGAGCTGGTGCTTTGGGCCGGTGTACAGCAAGTTTATACCGGCTATGATTGTTTTCCATCCACGAGCAATAATATAATTTTTCATATGTGCGATTACAGTTGGAAAGATCCCAGTGTTCATTCCTAATGTTGATTTATTAAACTTTTGCTTCCCCAGCCACAGTATAGTCACAATAAATCAAGTATTATGACATTATTGCCTGTAGTCCTTGATCATGCTTATATTTCTCTGTTTTTGTTAGAATAATTGGCACCAATCTCTTGGAGCCTGTACCTCTGATACTTGAGGTGGAGAGGAGAAAGGAGAAATTTGGGCATACAGTCTGAAGAAAGTGCAAAGAGCCTGTCACAGGTCTGTGCCAGGGGTGAGTGGATTGCTTTAGGATAACACAATAGCTAGTCAAATGCACAATAATGTTTTACAGGACATATATTTTAAGTCTTCCTTTTTATTTGTATTGTGCTTTTCACAATACATATAGCTTCTTATCACTGATAGCACTAATGATCTTTCTAACTGAAGTGTAACAGAGTGTTGTTGAGTGGCTGCAAAATGTAAGTTCAGATGGGGGTACTTTTGAGTTTGAACAAATATTTTCCTCTGCACTTTTGAGTTTGCTGTCATTGATGAGGATGCCCCATTGAGGGACATGTAAATATTTGATAAGATAAGATGCTACCAGATACTTTGATTGTTAAAGACCGGATGCAGCAATATCTTATATCACAAGTAATATCACAGATCATTTTATGTCAATTATCATCTTGAAATTCATGTTTGATTTCATTGTTGCATGTGGAACAGCTGGTTACAACTACATTGTAAAGACCAGGGGGACATGGAAATGAGAGGGTTTGATTATTTTACTGTGGTTTTATGGTGTTTTCCCCTCTTTTTGAGCTTTTTTTAAGTCACCATCCACTTACATTATGGCCAATAAACACTATGAAGATTTCAAACATTCACGTTTTGTGTACCACAGAAGAAAAATATTTACAAGTTTGGAGTGACGTAAAAATGGACATCATTTTTTATTTTTGGGTGAACTATTCCTATAAGACTGATGTGACCACTTTAATATCTAGTTAATGTGACGGATGAACTTTCCATTACTATACATTTTTTCAATTATGTGATGAAATTGACCGAATCCATTCATCAACTGTCCAGTGCTTCAAGGAGGGCTTCACTAGTATTGTACATGAGCTGGCACCAAGAAAAATCCTTTTGGCCAAAATACACATTGAAGCTAGAGAGTAGATGCTTGCAGAAGATCTTCCGGGTATTTCCTGTGGCATTACTGCGGATTATATGAGTAGTGCATTTTGTCAAGCAAATGTTTTTTTTTCATCAGAATGATGTAATTCTGTCAGTTCTGTCATAGCAAATGAAGTAAAGCTTGGAAAGTTGTTTTGCAGATGTTGCATGGTTTTAATTCTGTTCTAACATTATGTTTTCCTCTTACAGTGTGATGCTGGTACACCATGTGAAAATGGCTTTCACCAGGATGGTTCAAGTCCTGATCAAATGAATGGTGTTGGGGAATAAGTATCAAAGAGGGGGTAATTGCAGCCTTCAGTGCATACTTTCTTTTTTAAGGACTTTTTTTTGCCCTATATGAAAAATATGCTCACTTCCTGCAAAGTGCTATTGCAAAGATATGAGTCAAGAATCATTCAAAGACATCCTGTGTTCCAGAAGAGACTATTAACACCGGAAAAAAAAAAATGGTTATATTAAACTCAAACCTGTATGACTTTCTTTTCTTATGCGGGGACAGAAAGGAGATATTTTTAATGAATATCACAGCCTGCACTTTCAATGCAATGGCAGTGGATAGAGCCTCAATTTAAGGCTTAGAGGACCCAAAAGATGTCATAAAAGTAGTCCATCTGACTTTACGTCTAATTTCAAATCATCTGAAAGCAGACGAGAAATAACCTAAAATGAGAGAAGCTCCTTCTAAGTGGTTTGTGTGTTCATATGTTCGTTTTGTTCTTTTTTAAGCTTTAAAGTGACGATCAACTGCCATTGTGTTGAAAAGATAGCCTGTGATGTTCATTAAAACCTTTCCTTTTATGTGCTCCTAACATTTATTTTTGGTTGAGTATTAAAGGGTACGTCAGTTCAAATGAAATGTGTTGTCATATTTTTAAAGTGAAATGGCTAAAAGAAAAATGTATCTTACTGTATTTGATGACAAATTGTGATTCTGAGATGTTAAAGTGTTAATTCTGTGACATTGTGAACAAAAATGTGACATTATTGAATCATGTTATTAAATAAATGTGATTAAACATCAAGTTGGCAGTTTTTAAAATGCTTTGAGTACACATTTGCCATTCATTAGGTGCAAAGTGCTTGTACCCTTTAAAGGCCAAATTTGCACCTTTTTCCGGGGGTACATTATAGTACCATATCACTGAGGTCCAAGTTAGTCACCAAGGGTACAGTAGTAAATCAAAATTAAGAAGTTAATAAAATAATACAAAAATAAATAAATTAAAGCAGAAAGAATAATGTTAAACTAAAGGAAATCCCAAATTATAAACTTTCTGTTGTTAAAATAAATCTGACATGTCCATAAAAAAACAACATTATGTAAACTTTAGGAATTATATAAATCTCAACCATTGTGCACAGTGGTATTACTACTAATACCCTCTCTTTTGTCTGGCTTAACTGCTCAGATGAACTACTAAGTACACATCTGTCTGCAATACGTTCCACATGTAGAAACATCGCTGCAGAGTCTCAGACTGTGTGCCCTGCGAACTCCATTCCTCCAGAGGGCTCCAAAACATGTCTATCTGGATGAGGGTACAAACATTTTACATTTACAACAACATGCTGTTTGTTAAATGTGTGCTGCAAAATTTATCCTTTTCCTGAACAGTAACGTGGAGGTGTTGAACTGCTTTTTTGTTTCCAACCAACCCATGCAATTCCCATGCTAGTCTAGGCTGGTTATGCTGGTTTTGTACTGGTCTAGCTGGTGGACCAGCATAGACATGCTTTAGCAGATAAAGCTGCCTGACCAGCATGGTCATTCCGATGAAGCTGGTTAAGCTAGTTTAAAAGCTTGTGCAGACACCATCACACTAACATCCCATGCTGGCTGCCACCAAAAACATACATTGGTGACCAGCAATGCTGGTTGTTCCAGCTGGGAATGATTTGTGGCGTGTGTCTATACAGAAAAGATGTAAAAATAAGCCTACTCTGAGAAATATTTTCTGGAGTAAAAAGTGTAACAACTAGATCTGGTCTCCCCATTGTTGACTAGTCATGATTGACGATGAAGAGTCCAGTGTGGGTTGTTAAACCAGTAGCTTTGAGAAGCTCTGTTCCAGGAGCAACAGAAGAGACTTGATGCAGACCCACAATATTCTAGGAACTAATCACTTTTGTGTGATGGCAAGTGATACAGAGTCGGATGCCAGTTCATTTACTGAACCCTAATTAAAGCTTCACAATGTTTTTCTGATGGTTGTATATTTTATTATTGTTATATTTTGTATATTTCACATTTTCCTTTTAAATAAAGATCTTTTAACTCAATAATTGTCTCAGCATTTATGCTGTGTAAACATGAATTAAAGGCCTGTAATAAGAGGCATAAGCTAAATGCTGTTTGGGATTGGATGGGCTACATTTTAAGTTTAACCAATAAAATGCATGCAGTGGCTCAATATCTGTCAAGATTTAGGGATGTGCTAAATAAATTGTAACCAATTAAATGAAAGCCAGTGTGTGCAGTGACCCAGTGGTTGCCAAGAATTAAGGGTAAGTCAAGCCAGTTTGAGATAAATGGCACTTTTCCACTGCACGTTATGGTTCGCCTCAACTCTACTCACTTTACGTTTCTGAGCTTGCATTTCCACTGCAGTTTAGTGCCCCTCAACGTTGGTGGGCTTATAGAATGATCGTCATAGTTGCGCCGCCTCTACTGCAATGACATCATTTTAAACACGACACAAACTGATCAAAACAATAACACAACCGCTAGCTGTTAGCTACTAGCTCATTGTGCTGCATAAAGCGGTTGTTACATGGTGATTTTACACAAGTGTAACAGTTAAATTGGTCTGGTTGTTTTAGAAGCAAGCTTCCAGTAGCTGGTCAACTAAATAAAGTGAAGCTTTCAAGCAGAATATAGAGTTAATATAACAAAACGTACCATCCTCCATCATGGCTGAGTCCAGGGGACTCTCCCTCCCATTGCTCGCCGGTTTAGATAGCGTCCATTTGGTCGAACCACTTCCACTTTTCCTTGATGGTTCTGTAGCCACTGTTGGTAGGTCCGGTGGTAGCCGTGTGCGGCAAACAGCTGATACACTTCCAGAGAGACCTTTTCGTTTCGCTCATTGCTAACGAGTGGACCGTCTGCACCTCCTTTATTGACCACGGCGTGGTTTTGCACACAGCCATTTCTTTTTTCACAATTCAAAAGACGCATGGACAAATGATACTGTTATCACTGTTGCTAACTTTAAAACTAGCAGGTTGGAAATCCAGTGACGCTGGTAGTGACTATTCTCCCTGACCAATCAGTGATCTACAGGATTTTGACGTCACATTTACTATCGGCTCGGCTCACTTGGATCCTAGACTGAGGTGGTACTAAAAAAAAGTATCAGGTACCAGGTACTATCCACAGTGGAAAACCCCAAAAAAGCGAGCAGAGTCGAGTTGTGAGTTGTACCGTGCAGTGGAAAAGCCCCACAAGAGGTGACCATTTTATGTAGAAGGTGAGAAATGTAAATGTAACTCAGGTGTGAAAGTCTCCTGACAGACAACTTAATGGGATTACTTACCATGGCAACAAATGGCCATAACACGAAAGGAATCGTCAGTCGCCAACATCCGAAATAGTATATAAGTGGATGTACACAGGCCTGTGGAATTTGAGACTCTGAGTCAAAAATTCAGTGGTTTATACAGGAGTCTACTGGTCCGGCTACAGCTCTTTTCATGCAGTGAACGTAACTGCCATTCATTAGTGATCCTTCATGTCTTCAAATGAAACGATTACTGTATGCACCTGAAATGTGTTGTGCCAGCAAGGCCCGATAATCACAATCATGATATGTTCTGCACTTGTAAGACGGATTCACGGACATTAACGTGATATACTAAAGCCGAGCGCTCGCTTGTGTATGATTTACGATTGCTCACAATCTGAGCCTCTAAGCACAGACTGCTGTAGCTCAGCAGCTTTGGAATCCATAAAGACAATGAATCATCTAGACACATGCTGTTCTGCTCAGCAGCTGAAAGTTTTTGGGGAGATTTGACAAACACTCCTTTTCAAAAGCTTGGAATCCTTAAGACATTTGTATGTTTTTGAAGAAAATTTAAAATGCTACAGTCAAGTCCTGCTAATTATCTAACTATAAGTTACCTTAAAAAGTTTATATATATATATATATATATATATATATATATATATATATATATAGCTGTATTCAAGGGACTGCACAATGTTAGCCAATCATAACAGTGGGCGTTAACATTGAAGTTTAAAGAAGACCCTTAGTCCAAAACTGAGCTTTTCAGAAAGAAGGCCAGAGACTGGTTGGGAAATTATCATATATTAATAAATTATGACTGTTTGTTGCAAAAGAACATAAATAAGAGTATGTCATGACCCCTTTAAAGTAATAGTTCACTCAAAAAATGAAGAAAACATATCAAAGAGTCATTCTTGCCGAACTGGTTTCAAATGTTTCCATAAGGTCTTCTATTCACTTCTCCTACAAACTAGGAATAGTGTGATTTCTCTGTAATCTCTGTTAAGAGGGAAAAGATAATTTTACATAACATTTAGATTTGGTGGATGGCCAGTTCTTGTCAGATTCACAGACTTTTTTATTCCCCCCTGTTTTGCATTAAATACTCATGTCCTTGTAATAAATGTCCTGATATATTGGAGACAATTTTGTACTTACAATTTTTAAAGATGGGAATCATTTCTTTTATCATAATATCACAATTCAGTCAACATATCAGTGATTTATTTATTTTCTACCTGGTGCTATGCAATCTTCTGATCGGTCGGTTCTCCCGATGGCCATTCCGCCCCTGATCGGCCCCAAAGTGCAACGGCACAATGGGAAAATGCACAGTATGCCAGATTATGCCAGTCAAGCCCTAACTGTGAAACATAATTTCTTCTAATAACACTAATAAGCATTTGGACACTGAAGACACAAGTTTGTTAAGTTTAGAAAGTGGAATTTCCCCCCAATAATCCATTATGTAGGTCTTTAGCTGCACAATTGTATGGGGTCTTCATTTTCATTTGGTGTGCTTCATAATGTGCCACACATTGTCATTTGGATAATTCTGCAGGTAGGCTAATCTCTGCTCTCAAAGCCATGCACTTGTAATCGGAGCAGTATGTGGTTTGAAGTTCTATAGCTGGAAAATGCAGGGACATTCCTAGAAAAGTCTGCATTCATGATGTTCTCACAGATGTGAGAGTTACCCATGCCATGGGCACTGACACACCCCTGGCCCATACAGACACTGGCTTTTGGATCTGACGCTAATAACTGCTTGAATGGCCCTTTTCCTCTTTGGCCCGGAAAACAAGACGGCTTTGTTTTTCAAAAACTTTTCAGAGCAAAAAACATGGTTCCACTGTTCTACTTTCCATCTAAGATGAGACCGAGCCAGAGAAGTCGGCAGCGCTTCTGAACAGTGTTGATGTACGGCTTCTCCTTTGCATAGGAAAGTCATAACTTGCATCTGTGGATTCAGCGGCGAGTGGTGTTTACTAAAGTAATCCCAAGCCCATGTTCATGATATCCATTATAGAATTGAATGCGGTTTTTTTAAGATGTCTGAGGGATCAGAGATCACACGCATTCAGATATGGTTGTCTTGAACGAACCTTGCTCTTAAAGGACTAGACTGTTTTTGGAGGCTCCTTATACAGTTTACAGTACTATGACACAATTGCCTCACCTGTTTAACATCTCCTGTTTCACATCGTCTTGTTATTTCAACTCGTCAGATTGTTATAATTCTTAGATTGCCCAAATCTCATCTTTTTTGGACATGTTGCAATCATCTGATTTGAAATGACTGTACATGGTAAGGTAAAACATCATGTAATGTGTCGTTGTAGTGCTTTCAATATAGCAAAGGGTGACTCTATTTTACAAATCACTCCTTTTTGTTTTTATTAGCAGTTTTCATACTGACCCAACTGTTTTGGGATTGGGATTGTATATAAGGCCCCTAAAGTGCTGTTGAACAGATGTCTGCACATCCATGTTGGGAAAATGAGTAAAATCTTTCTCACCAATAACCAACACCAAAACCAGCAGCTTCCCTGATTCGATCCACACAAACTACCAAGCTATATTGTTTTCAGGCACTCATGACAACTCTGTGCAATTGTGGTGAGAAGAATAGTATGCGGGTTGGTGCTGTTTTGGCAGCACGAGGGGGCAAAGTATTAGGCCGGTGGTTTTAATATTGTGGCTGATCAGTGTATATAGAGAAAGATAGAGATAGATAGAGAGAAAGAAAGAGATAGGGAGGCTAATATGAATTCTCAGTTTGATTCATTAGCATGGAGTAGTGGCTGGGTAATGAGCCAGCTGCAGTGGCTGCATAGATTGAGGTGGTAAAGCCTGCTAAAATAAAGCGTCCCCCAAGACGGAGCCGTCAAGGGCCCAGACAATGACTACATCTGTAATTACTTCCACCCAAGCTGTCCCGCCGTCCTCCCCCTGTGTTGAAGACTGAGATATGTTGACGATAAACAGCCTACCAGGACAATGGCAGTCAATCTTACCTTTACAGCTATTCTGACAGTCTGACAGTTATGACTCTTACTTACAACAGTATCTTTTATTTATCAATTATCAGCCTACAGTATATGCTGTCTCATGTAGTATTCATTTTGTTGCTGATTTGGGGAGGGGTTTTGAATTACAGCGCATTTATTTGTGCCTTGCTGCAAAAAATAAATAAATACACATACACAGTATTTTTGTCTTGTTTTCCAGTAAAAAGATCCTAAAACCAAAAATACATTTACTTGAAAAGCAAGAAGTTATTTTGTGTAGTTTTTAAATTAATCTAACAAAATTTACCAAGGTTAATGCTTGATACAATTTTATTTATTTTTTTAAATAAGCTTAAATGGAAACCAAGTTTATTTATTTAACACATTGATAAACAGATTTAGCTTGTTTTAAGCATAAACCTTGTAACATGTATTTATATCTTATGTAATTTTGCTTGTCAAGTAAATGTATTTTGTTTTGAGGATATTTAGGTAGTGTTACTGGAAAGCGAGATGAAAATACTGTTTAAAAACAGATTTTCTGCAGTGCTCTTGGCTGAATAAATATTTAGAAGTGGACGTAGAAATATATGTAGTTCGCTGACTGAAAGTGACTCTGTTGTTGTAGGAAATATTGATTTCACAGCGTATCCATCCATCTCGCCATCTGTCTGCCGGTACATTCTTCTGTCTATCCCTGCAAACCATCCATCCATGTTCTTCCTTTGGGAATATTGTCTGTCAGATCACTGTCTGCATGTGGAGGGACTTGTAGCCCATAGAAAATACACCAAAATAACAAACTAACACATACACACACAGTCAATAATAAGAGGCATTGAAAGAGTTTTCCTCCCCAGTCGTAATATTAAGGTAAGGTTTATGATATTCGAGAAAAGAAAAGAGGTCTTTGATTAAATTTAAAGAATCAATAAAAAGAATCTGGTCCACAATGCAGCTTATTCTGGCCAAGATCTGCCCACTAAGACAGGGAATTCCATTTTCTTTTACGTGGCATTTAATGGAGGGGTTACTGTATCTGAAATAGCGGATACCACAAGAATGGATGTGCCATTACAGAATGCACCGATAAAAATATCGTAGATGTGTGCAAACTTTATAGTTGAAATTTCCGTCCATCCAAAAGTAAATAAAGCACTGATTATTTCACAAATATAACTCCGAAAACAAAGTGTAACATACCAGCTTGAACTCATGAAAATTACGTGACCTTGGCAAAATATTTTCGAAATTAAATCACGTGCTTCATTACACGTTTTGCTGCAGTTTTCCAGTAAAATGTCCAGCAGGGGGTGCCAAAAGTGATTGAAGTGGTGTCATAGTCAGGCAAGATTTTTAAGATGTATGTAAATGGAGGTTGTAATGAGTGAAGCGTACCTCCTTAACCTAAAACTCTAACCTAAGCCTTACCAATAGTTTCCTAAAAGCAAATTAAACGGTAAAATAAAACAGACATCCTTGCCATAAACCAACTCCTAACCCTAACCGAAAGTTAGGCAATTGGCAATTTATCTCCAACTCTTCTCTTTCTCCACCCGGTTATGGTACAGTTCAGATGAAACATCAAATAGACACTGGAGCTCCTGCCAATGTTCCTCAAATTTCTCCATCATTTCTTCGGTCCAATGAGACTTTCTTGATACCGCAGCCATGCTAGTTGATGTTCTGTTGCAGGTACATCAGGACTCCTACCACTGAAACTTCCTGTGCCCCGTATCTTGCTCTCTCATTGGCTGTAGGTCAACACTGCAGATGCATTCAGTCAAAACATATTTCACACTGCACGATTTGGAATCGCAGACAGGTCCAGATATTTAACATTCTTAATATTTCGCCTACATCGGCGATGTGTCGGCACTTCTCTCAAATTGCGTCTTTGATAATTCATACATTGCGTTCGTTGCTCAATAGAGCGAGCTCTGATATGCCTACGAATTCGGGGGATCTCCACAAAACTGTTGGCGAGTGAAAATTGGGCCAAAAATCGTGTAGTGTAAACTCGGCATAAGTGTTTAGAAAGTCATAATCAGCTGTTGTAGTTGTGATTTGTGTGAAAGTGAAAAAAGTGCTCTGTTGTCGTAGCGTCTCTAGTGTTCATTTAACCAGGAAACTGCAACAAGACGTTGAATGCAAAAGTGTTCAGTAGTTATAGTAACGTTCAATCTATGACACTAGATTGGAATGTACAGTTTTGCTTGTGGATATCTAGGTGACTTGTTATGAAGTGTCTCACACAAAACTCTCTATATTTTTTGAAGATTTTATGTCTCTAACTGGCAAACTTTTGTAAATACAATGACAGGTTTTTCGACATTGACACGTTGTAAACATTACTTAGTTTCTAGGCAGATTGATGGACTCCCTGTCTCCTGAAAGTTGCGTAACACCAGCCAATCAGATCTAAACTGGGGATTTCCGCCATTATAATATACATCAGATTGTTATTGAACAGAATGTGGGTGGTTTCGTGGTGTGTCTTCTGAGACCACACGTACAACAGAGATGTATTTTGATTGATAAAATAATCTGTCATTTATTTCTTTAGTTAATCGATTAATCACATTAAACCACCAAATTGCATTTCCAGTAGAGAGCATTGTAGCCCTAGCTTAAAAGTTTTAGAATGTTTAAGTTTTAAGTAAAGAAAATTAGGTCATCATAGACTCATGAGGTCATGGTCTCAGGGCCAAAGGGATTTCAAGTAGAAAAACAATATTGGCTAAATAATTTAGTTAAGGACATGGTCTTATCTTTATCTGAAGAACTGGGCCATCCCCTGCATAAATTGGACTGGTTAACTACATTTCCAAGCCTCAAAATTGTCAATGGATGACCTTCAACATGTGCCCTTCAGAAGGTGTGTTTGCTCCTTTTAGGTGAGGTGGGGCAAGACCTCCTACAGCGCTGTCTGTATTGAACATGTTTGACCACTCAGAGGTAGAAGAGATTTTTGACAGGAGCTGTTTCTGCTTGGCAGGAGGTTATCGCATACCGCGCAGACGTGACCCAATTAAACTCACACACATGCTAATACATACACACACTTGCTTTACTCCTCAGTCCAGTCTTTGCTTTTCCTACCTCAAACTTGATACTTTCTTTACTCTGCTCCCTTGTATGTTAATGACCTTCAATGATGACAACACTCAGCCGCGGCCCGTGCATTTTAAGCCTATGCCTGCAGTTTGATTCACGGTATTAAAAACACAGTTTCACAATGATGTGACACCGTATGTCTATCATACATTATGTGGCAGTGAACTAATAATACCAATTTAAATTTTTAAAACACATCCACACACAAAAGCCAGAACCAAGGAGGTCTAATACCAAGAAAAATCTCTCTAATAATATTAGCAATTTAAATTTGGCTGCTCAAGCAGCCATTGTTAATGTTGCTATAACAATGCAAAAAACAGTTACCAAATTACTTGAAGTGACGATCATGTACATTTCAGGTTTTTAAATCCAGAAGGATCTCTTTCTCAACAGCAATATCAGCAGTGATGACAGACGACTGGTCAGCAAGATCTCTCGCTCTTCGCTTTCAAATTACGTACATCACTTAAAGCGTGATTGTGTCACTCAAGGCCAGCTAGAAGGCCTCCACTGGGACATATCCTGAAGACCACCCAAAAAAAACAAATAAATCAATCTGATTGGCTGATGAATCTGACAATCTGACTTTAGATGCCTATTCACTGCAGTGTTGAGGGATTCTGCAGAAATTCTGAAGTCCTGACGGGGTTGAGCTCAGACTCACGAGCTGCTTCGGTTAAGGGGCATGGATTCGGGCATGTGATTTGTGAAACAGTTGTCACACTATGCTTGTAAGCATCAAGGAATAAATTCTGATTGGATAAACTTTGCCTTTTTTGCTATTCGTTTGTAGATCAAATAAAATAAAATCCCTTTATTGTCACTCAACCATATACACAAGTGGAACACTCTTGTGTGTAGTGCCAAGCAACATAGAATTATGGCAATTATAATAAACATTGGATTTACACGTAACACAGTTTACACATTTGTTACACAACACTATATACAATATACACCTAATAATAAATATACAATACACAAAATAAGAAGACGGTGTACAATAAAAATACACTGTAATCAGTGGAAATAAATATGAAATCTTGTGTTGACATTCAGCTGTCGTTTGATAGTCAGTTGCTAGTGTGTTATTAAGAGATGTATAAAATGAAGTGGACTAGGAGTTGAAAGCGATTGAAAATACATCAACGAGAATGGGTGAAAAAATATTGAGTTATTAGGCATGTTACAGCAGCAGAGAAGGCTTTGCTGGATCTAAGAAATCGCAACTGTTAACACTGTAAAAAATGTTTGTAATTGTAACGTTAGAAGAATGTAAAAAGGCCATGAAACGGATCGTCTTGCTTAGAGAACTTGATAGAGAAATCTTTGAGAGTTTGTCTGCGTGTTAAGTTTTTACTGCATTGACTAATCACAGTGACCCTGTATCTCCTTTCAATGAAACTCTGTTAATTCATTTACATTCAGTTAGCAAAGACTGATTCTAACATTCTACGATACCAATATCCTTCCCATTGTGATGCTGACAGTCTTAGAAATGAGTTTTCAATTAAAGAGGCGAGTTTGACTTCCTGACTCCCTCTTGATGTAGCGTCTATTCATTCTGAGAAAGTCATCAAACCATCTCGTGAAAGTAGCTGTTGAGAGCTCATTACAGAAAGCACCTCACCGCGCCATCCCATATGCCCTCATGATAGTGGTAAATAAGTCATACAGAACAATGGAACAAAAACACCATTAAAGAAATGAAGTTGAAGAATAGATTGGGGAAGGTCGGGGCGCTTGATTAATTTCTCTGCGCCATATGTGCACGCTGATATCAGGGATCTATTGCGCTCTGAGATCTAGCTTTCCTTGCTTAGCCATTCTAACCCTCAGGCGGTCGCTAACAATAATCTGTATATATCGACTTGTTATTCAGATTTAAGTTGACCTCATGAATTGTAATGGGGCTTGAGCTTGTAATTACCTTGTTTATGTGTGGTGAATGTATATTAATTTACAAAGCACAAAGCCCATCTGGAGGGCAAAAAATAAAATAATCTATATTTTTTTAAATGCAGAAAATTCTTTAAAGTTTGGGAACATTTTAATTAGCTAATAGAAACTTTGTTGTTTTCACAATACAGCAAATGCATCTAAAAGGAGGGTTTATAGACAAATGTTACGAGCATGATCTCACGTTTTTGTTTTCTCTCGGTTGAGACATCCAGGATGAGCACACATCGGAGTGCATCGGAGTGTATCGGAGAACCAGCGAGTAAGTGTTTTTTTCTCTCTCTCTCTCACCCACTGCCGCTCCGTGAGTTTTTTCTTTTTGGGTGGTTCTACACTGTTACAGGAAGTACCCCCTATTTTAATCATTATGGTTTCCCTCCCCCTGTCCCCTCCAAGATTCAGGAAGGCGGGGATGACCTGCCGGCAGACGGCCCTCCCCCAGAGAAAGGGGGGGGGTGGGTGTACGTCATGCTGGGGGCTCCCAGGCCTGAGAGAACGAGGGAGGAATGTGGCAGGGTGGAGAGCGGGCCGGGTCATGATTCTACACACCTGGCCCCTTATCAGGCTAATCTAGCCTTCGAGAGGGATATAGGCCGACTGTGGACAGTGGTGCGATAGAGAGAGAGAACATTTACTTGCAGCTTAATCCCTTTACAATCTAATTGTATGTATTTTAATATAAGTAAATAGTAGTTAAAGACACCTAATATAAAGTGGAACCAAAGACTTAAACATATTATATTTGGTAAGTAAAATGCTTCTACTTCAGATGGGACGGTATGATAAAGTGGCTGGAGCAGCTCTACTGCACCTCAGTAATAGAACGGGCATCTGTTTACTGTCGGTGCTATGCAATGTGCCGCAACGGATGCTTCAGACAGCTTCATTGGTTATAATGAAATCTATTTGCTTTTGAAGTAACTCGCCACCATTGTAGACAGTGTCTCAGGTGTCACGGTTAAGTATTCAGGTTACTGTTTCCAAGTCTATAACACTGTTATTAAAAACAAACACCAGAGTTTTCAATAACCGAAAAAGCCGTCGGTTGCATTCATAAGACTTCTCGGCATTGAGAAGCTCTTTGGGATTTTCTGAAATGTCAGTGTTAAGTCAGTAATGAGGTGTTTAACAGGAACAGAGATTTGACAATGAGAAGAGTGTGTGAAGCTGAAGCATGAGTGGAAGAGGGGCAGAGTTGAGGTGAGAGCTCAATTAAACAGACGTTTATACGAGCTCTCGAAATGAAGCTGAGGAAAAGAAGCTTAATTGTGAGGATTTGGTAAATCTTCATGTTTAAACTTTGTAAATGCCAAAAATCCTTAAAAACCTTTTTCGGTGTCTCAGAAATAAACTTCTGAAAAAAATAGTAGTTGTAAGTAGTAATAGTCTTTCAGGACCTGTAGGGCTTTCTACCTACCGAGGTGCACCACATACGCTCGTGTAGGATAAATGAGGCTGCGAGAGACTCAAGCTGTGGGGGATTGTATCCCAGTCCATCGATCCAGCCGAGAAGATGAGGATACAGATCTCACACACACATGCTGTCTCTCCTCCACCTGGCTTCCTGGCCGCTCTGAAGAGTTTAAAGATGGCACGCTCCTCTGATAGCTTTATATCCAGCATAGAGGGAGGATTTAGGAAATGGGAAAAGGAATGAAAGTGTGGATAAATAAAAGTATCAGTCTGGATTTTACAACTTTCTCTGCTGTTTCTCAGTGGGAGACCTGGGAGTGGGTCTGACTGTTTGCTTTAAAGGAGCTGTGCTGTCTTTTCCCCATTTCAGTGACAATAGAATGATTCACCCTTCTGTCCTCTATGCACATACACTACAGGTCAAAAATTTGACACACCTACTCATTCATTATTATTAGCATCTTCCACATTTTAGATTAATAGTAAAGTCATTAAAATGATGAAAAAACACAACATAAATTCAGTCAAACTGGTCCAAACTTTTGACTGGTAGTGCATATAAACATACAACAAGGGAGTAGCTATCTTCTTCTACAGGATAAACAGAAGTGTATTTCTAAACCCAGCAGCAATACTCTCTCTCTACACTGTGGTGGATGTGCTCTCTTACAGCTTCAAACGCAGGAGCTGGGCTTTGAGTCTGAGAGTTTGAAGCATGGGAGGCACAGAGAATCCTCCAACACGACAAAATGTAATTCATGAAGTGGCGAAGTATGCATGATGCAGCGCTGATGCAATCACATCCACAGTGACAATACATTCATGATATTCAGAATGTTAGATGGGACAAGCCTTTATATGCAAGAATAAACCATGTAGATTACGATTAGGGAGGTAAGGGATGATGCAGAGTCTTCATCTTTATCAGAAAATAAACCCTGGGTGATTAGGACTGTTTGAATTTGAATTTATTGGATTCATTTAGCAATAATTACTGGCCGATTATACATTATTACGCTTATTTTGCAGCTACTTGCCAAATAAATAAGCCATGAACCATACTAACCAGCTCTGAGCTTTACAAACTTTGATTTAAAGGTACAAAACTGTGTACTCAGTCTTTTCATTAAGTATTGCAAATGACAAAATTGATTAAAATGATGTGAAAATATTAACCCTTCTATGGTATTGAAAAAAGGCACCTCTCTTTGGTATTTGCAGTCATTTGTGACCTGAAGTGTCAGATGTGTAAACCTTTTTTTTGTTTTTTATAATGATGATACCATTTCTTCCTCCCTGAAATAAAAACTATAATACTATACATTTATTTTGGGATTTTATGCTATTTTGATCTTATTATATTATGCTTGCAGTCAAACCTGACCATGGTGTTACAAAGAGAAAACACATAATAAGCATTTTTTCTAGCAATTATTTATTTCAAACGTAAACCTGTTATGACTCAAAGTAAATTAATAATAATGTCAAGAAAATGAACATCAAGAAACAGATCTACAAAATTCTGAAAATTCAATTAGAATATAAAACAGGAAAATCAGAGTAAACATTTTGCAATTTCAAACTTTTTATAGTACAAATGTATTTTGCAAATGTGTGTGTGTGTGTTTGTGTCAGATTGCTGTCATCAGCAGGAAAACAACGGATGACTTATAATAACAACAATGACCAAAAGATGGCTGTAGAGCTCCACTTATTGATGTGTGTGTGTGTGTGTGTTATCATTTCACCCCTTCATATCTGAGTGTGTGTGTTTAGCATTAGGACAGATTTATTTGTAATTTTTTTTGACAAATGTAAAAAAGGCTCTGTATTATTATTGCCTCACCAATTCATTTTTTGTGTTGTGTAAAGCCCCGTACACACATGCAGCGACTTAATCGCTTGATGTCGCTAGTCTGGGCGTTCCTACTGCTTCCACTCTAATGTTGAGGATGAGGCATTTTGCTAGTAAAACTACGATTTCATTCTAATTTAACAATGCACATTCTGCAATGGAGAGTGTTTTTATATGAACTACAGCAGTGCTTATTGCTTCATATCATTAATAAGATGAACAATCTATCAATATACGAATCAAACTCACTCGGACTGCTGAAAATTTCTTTTCCACGCATCATTTTTTATTATATTAATTAATGTGGTACAGACGAATCATATAGAACAGTGAAATCGTTCACAGAATCTTTAATTTCTCTCCCTGCACTCAACTCTATTATCTCAGAGACAGATGACATGAGCTCTACTGACATTGTCTTGACTCCTATTGGTTGTCGCTCCCAGAAGTCGGTTGTTGCATAAATTTAAACTTTTCTCAACTTTGTTGTGTCGCTCACCACACCCACACCTAGTCCCCAGAGGTCGCTGTCACTCGTTTCGCCAGAAGTCGCCAGCTCTCATGACAATGAATGAGATGAGGTCGCTTTGTCGCTGGAACTCGCTACATGTGTGTACGGGGCTTGAGTGAGTGTGTTTGTGTGTGAGTGGGGGTGTATGTTTTGCTAAAGATGTTTTAGAGTCTCCCCCTGTAATTTCTGTCTGTTTTTTTCTATATTGAGGCTGATTTATTGATTGTATTTGACAGATTTAAAAAAATGGCTCTGTTTTTTTATCTTTCCCATTGATTTTCAATTGACGGCCAATTTTGACTGCGAGTACTAAAGGTGTCCCTTTTAGACCTTCAGTCTAATTCTCTTTAGGATAATTGGTGTTGATGTTATTCCCCACAAATTCCAATATTTTGTATTTATTTATTTTTAGTGGCAGATGCCGATATTCATAGGGTTGCTGATGGGCCGATATAATGCTGATATGTCACAATTTAATTTAACCTCCTGAGACACGAGCGTGACTGCTGTGTGCATTTTCATGACAGAAGTCTCGCAATACCCAGATGACCAGTCTGATATCACTTAATCCCCAATAATGCTGTCATAAATTTCAGTCTGCTGAATGACATGATTGACTAATCAGAATTGAGTGTTCTAGAGAGCTGTGTAATAATATGGCATTAATGGCAATATAGAAGTGATGAAAGTGTGAGAATTGTATAAATAATACTAAAGGTAATGGGCAGATTTAGATACCCACATTTATCCACCATTAATATGTAGGATGGAGTGGAACCGATGGAGTGCGTACTCCAGGTAAGGAATGAGGTTTTGCCCCAAGTGAAGGAGTTCAAGTACCTCAGGGTCTTGTTCACGAGTGAGGGGACAATGGAGCGGGAAGTTGGCCGGAGAATCGGGGGAGCGGGGGCGGTATTGCATTCGCTCTATCGCACCGTTGTCACGAAAAGAGAGCTGAGCCGAAAGGCAAAGCTCTCGATCTACCGGTCAATTTTTGTTCCTACCCTCACCTATGGTCATGAAGGTTGAGTCATGACCGAAAGAACTAGGTCGCGAGTACAAGCGGCCGAAATGGGCTTCCTCAGAAGGGTGGCGGGCTTCTCCCTTAGAGATAGGGTGAGGAGCTCAGTCATCCGTGAGGAGCTCAGTGTAGAGCCACTGCTCCTTTGCGTCAAAAGGAGTCAGTTGAGGTGGTTTGGGCATCTGGTAAGGATGCCCCCTGGCCGCCTCCCTAGGGAGGTTTTTCAGGCACGTCCAGCTGGGGGGAGGCCTTGGGGAAGGTGGAGATATTACATCTCCACACTGGCCTGGAAACGCCTCGGGGTCCCCCAGTCAGAGCTGGTTAATGTGGCTCGGGATAGGGAGGTTTGGGGCCCCCTGCTGGAGCAGCTGCCCCCGCGACCCGACTTCGGATAAGCGGTTGAAGATGGATGGATGGATGGATGGATGGATGGATGGATAATATGTAGGAAATTATATAGTGGAAATAACCGTGTTCGACCACTCTTATAAGAAGCATAAATGACAAATGATCAGATTTGAAATCTGAATAAGAATACTCCACCATTAAATATGTAATGAAACCATCTCATTGTATATGCTCACAATTTATATGTAAGGAATTGGCTTAATAATAATTTGATTCATTCACTTATTGAAAGAATGAAGGTGTATTACTATACCGATCACTCGGCCACACTGAGTTGATATGACAAATCTGTTAACTCTTTAGAGTAATACTATTCTCATGGCCATTGAAAATAATATCACAAATATGTTGAGCCCTAGCACAGATCTTTTAAAAATCAGTTGACAAGATTATTTATCAAACTGTGCGACAGTCAAGTGCTCTTTGAATACAAACAAGACTTTATTTCTAATCTACAACATAAAACTAACCAACACATTGACAAACATGAAAAATAGGTTGGTGCGTGAATTGTAACAGAGTAAATTGAACATTATTGAGTCTATAGATAATGCCTCGAGAACCATCGATACTTCATTTAGTGTACCTGGATTTGCCATCAGGTTTCCCGAAGTATTAAAAACACACTAGCAATTTCTAGCAAAATTCTGGAGATTTACTTGCATTTCCTTGCGTTGCTTTGGTTCTTTGGCTGTGTCAGTAGAAAGTTCTATTAAGATTGTGGATGCCGGGTATTTCTTTGCTGGAATGATGAGGCAGGCTTTAAAGTGAGGGCTCACGCAAGGAAGGCTTGCGAATCCCCGTCAAGTTTGTGAGTCGTAGTGCTGAGAAGAGCTTTTCGGAACTTTGCGTTCTGAGTTTTCCTGAACTCTACATTGTGTGGAAATTGGGCAGAGGGGCGCAGAAGCTAAGAGAGGAAGAAGCAAGAGTGCAGAGAACAAAAAAACAAGAGGATGAAGAGTGTTTGTCCTAGGCGAGGAGGTTTGGTTGAGTTGAGGTTGACCGCACCCCATATGTGTCTTGAGCCAATCACAAGTGTCTTTTCAGATGCCATATTAAAGGGGTCATGACATGAGAAACCAAATTTGCCTTGATCTTTTGGTATATAAGAGGTCTTTGTATCATTAAAACGTCCTGCAAGTTTAATATTTTAAGACGTCCTCCCCATTCTAAACGAATCATTTATTTAATCAAGCTCAAAATACAGCTCGTTCTGGATTCATGGTTAGAAGTGACGTGACGGTTAGAAGTGACGTACCAGCGTTTGCATATGACCGCCTCCAGCACAAGATAACTACGCTTTAAGCGCAAGACAACTACGCTCATTTCAGTATCGCCGTGCGCCTCACAAGTGTTCAGTCGATGGACAGCGAGCTCTGACAGAGACTACTTGTGCACAGGAAAATTACGATGCCACACAGATGTGCTGTTCCTGGCTGTGGTCAAACAAAACCTCTGAATAAGCTGCCGAAAGATCCAGACGTCAGGGAAAAATGGATGCAGTTTATTTTTTGCGGACGTCCCAGTCACGGCAGTGTTAACTTAAGCGTTTGTTCTGTACATTTTAAGGATGACTGTTTTGAGAACAAATCTCAATATGATGCTGGCTTTGCCAGAAAACTGTTGCTCAAAGATAAGTCCGTGCCGACTATTCTGGGAACAACGACGACGCAAACTGTAAGTAATCTATTTTAAACTTTAAACTACTTTTTAAAGCGCAATTTCATTCATTATGAATAATCACAGTGTTTTTACTTAGTTTACTTGCATATTGTTCTGGCTGGGGGCGTCAATAATTGATACATAGGCACTGACGTTAGCCAATCATAACAGTGGGCGTTAACACTGAAGTCTTAAATGGAAAACGCCCCCAAAACAGACTGTTTGAATCAGAGGATGAGAAACAGGGTGGGAAAAGGTCATAAATCACTAGATTTTAAAAGTTTTTCTTAAAAAAAAATATATTAATACTATAATTGCACCTAAGGGAACATAATAATACAATAAAAAAACCCATGTCATGACCCCTTTAACATCTCTATTCCTACTTCTGTAGGTGATTAATGATCCTTTGTGAAAAGGCCTCTTAAAATTCTGGCTCAAAAAAGTACATGTTTTAATTATGACCCTTTATATCTTGGATTCAACTGAATATATCAAAAATGAATTAAGATAAACATTCTTGAAATGCAGAAAGAATCTCAGCCATAGAAAAACATTATGTGCTTATCATAAATGGTTACCATTCTAGTAATATGACATGAATAAGACAAGATTGAAGATTATAATAATCAATTTGTCAGTTAGAAAAGTCATAGGTATTGGTATTGTGTACATTTTGGTACAAAAAGGTAGATTCTATGCATTTGTGAGGGATAAATCAGCAAAGTACCGTGACTTTGTTCAGACGATAGTTAAGATTGAACAAATGTGCAGTCTTACACAAGCACCATCTTTGGCAGAGTCTTTAGGTTTATTGCCCTGATGAATTTCAGTGTGACTGCAGGCCTATGTGTTTTAAATTTAAAAGCAACGGCAGCATGTGCAAACCGCTTTGGCCACTACTGTTACACAAACGCACCGGCCGGTCCAAGTGCGCCTCTGGGGCCTTCTGTGCTAATCTGCTCAGCAACAAACATCTGCTACTAGCTTGGACTGGAAATCCCTGATCATACTGGCACACACACACATGGCATGTTCTGAATTCATGCATGTGCCAGCAACATGCGTACACACAAGGAGGTTAAAGCACATTTGAGAATGAATCAGCTTTTAGAGGGAATCCTGGAAAAACACAGTGAACATTTTTATGGCAAAGCTTTTTACTAACCTCTCAGACCATATTGTGAATGGAGGAAAGATATATGGACTGCTCATGTAGTAAAAGGTACTTGTTGGATATAGTGAACATCTAAATCAGTGGTTCCCAATTGGTGTGTTGTAACCCAACACTGGGTTGCAGATTTGTTCTAAACGGTCTTGGGGAGCAGGAAAAACAATGCTAAAAGCAAATAATTAAATGCAACTTAACATGTTATCATCCATTGTAAAGATTGCAAATTAAAAAGGCTTATATGGCTGTTTGCAATACTTCATTCTGATTGGTCAGTTCTGCGTTCTGCAGTGAAATATTCATGCTTAATGACCACTTAGCTGTGTGATTGACTGTTGTCCCTCACAACCAATTTTGCACTCTGTGCTAGTTTTGTGACTCGTTTTAGTCAGCATGCTCTTTCTTCACACATTATTAAATTATTTCAAATATTTCATGCCCATTTATTTATTTGGTAAGTAGCCATGTAATTGTTGGTATAATGCAGAAATACAAGACCTGATCACAAGACCTGTTGGGGTTTATTCTGTGATAGTGACTGGCACTATACCAATTCAGCCTACTGTATGTCATGTTAATAATTTTACTTATTGTTGGGCCTGTGCAGTTTATGGTAATATTAATGCATTTCAGTCAAGGCTATCGATTTAGCGCATTAATTCATTGCAATTAGTTATATTAAAAATAATGTTTAAAAATAATGTTTAAAAAAAAAGCAATTTAACCCTCATATTGTGTTCTGGTCATTTTGACCCAATAACCCCCACCCCTAAAATTATTAGTTTATTTCATGCAATTGGATTAAGATTCCATGACTTTGTTCATATAGGGCTTCTGAACACACAAAAATAAGTTTAGATCATTTTTATACAATTTTAACATTCCTGCTGTTACAGGGTCAAAATGATCGGCCATTGGAAATTAATAGTGAGATAACAAAGACAAAACATTGAGCGTTCAGGAGCATGTACATCTATTAGATGAGAACAAATGTTTGCTCACACAAAGTCCTTGGAAATGTACATTGAGGCACACACATACGCAAATACTAACAATGTTATTGTTAACAATGTCATGTGTATGTTTCAGGAAGTAATGAGCAAAAACATGACAGAAAGTCACGTTTGTGATATGCTTGTGTATCTGTGGGGATTTAATATACGATACTCACTGTAGTTTGGTCTCTAAGTAAAATACATTTGCTCATTATATTCTAATTAAGACCTTTCCAATGATATTTAACACATGGCATATCTCATCTTTTTGATGATGTTACTAAATCCAAATATGATTGTTGTGATAACAAATTAGCAATTTATGAAAACGGAACAGTTAAAATTTGTCAGCAAATTAAAAAAAAAGTTTATGAAGTGGTAGGATCAGCTATAAGCATTGTAAAGTCCAGATTCTAAGCTTTAGCATTACATCTATTTTGTGTAAAGTGGCAAGAAATCCATTGAAATGACCTGCATTTATGTATAGATTTGTCTTAAATCTGGTTTGATCTTCATCTAAGTTACAATAATGAACAAACACATCTGTTTTAACAAATTGTTATTGTACGTATTTAATACATCATTAAAATATTCATGGTGTAGGTTGGAAAATGTATGTGAACCCCTAGGCTAATGTCGTCAACAAAAGCTAATTAGATTCAGGAGTTGGCAAACCTAGCATCCAATTAATTAAACGATATTGAATGTGTGGGTTAGAGCTACTTTGACTAAAAGAGGACTCAAACATTTTGAGTTTGCTATTCACAAGAAGCATCATCTGACGTAGACCATGCCTCACAAAAAGTGATTTCAGAAGACCTACGTCAAGAATCGTTGCTTTGCATAAAACTGTAAAATGTTAAAAGTTATCTCGTAGAGCTTAGATATTTAACTGTCCACAGTTAGACACATTTTCTTTAAATGGAGATGATTTAGTACTGTGGCTACTCTCCCTAGAAGAGGCTGTCAAGCTAAGATGACTCAAAGGTAACACATCAGAATGCTCATTGAGGTGAAAAAGAATCCTAGAGTGACAGCTAAAGACTTGAAGGAATCATTGGAACTGGTTAACATCTCTGTTCATGAGTCTACTATACAGAAAACATTAAACAGGCATGGTGTCCATGGCAGGACCCCATGAAGGAATCTGCTGATTTTCAACAAAAGCATTGCTGGATGTTTGCCAAAGACCACCTTGACACTTCACAATGATACTGAGAAAATGTTTTGTGGACTCTTGAAACTATGGTTGAATTGTTTGGGAAGATGGCATATGGTGTGAAAAGGGCACGGGATACCAACATGAAAACATCCTCCCAATGGAATTCAATGAAAAATGAATTCCCAAGTTTATCAAGATATCGCACAGGGTAATATCAGGGTGGCTGTGTGCCAGCTGAAGCTCTGTAGAGGTTGGGTGATGCAGCAGGACAATGATCCTAAACATTAAAGTAAATACACTACAAAATGGCTTCAAAATGTCCTCATCCTCCTTGACTTGTCTGCTGCTTTTGACACAGTGAAACACAAGATTCTCCTGTCCACCCTCTCTGACCTGGACATCACAGGAACTGGGCTTGGATGTGTTGAATCAAACCTCATTGGCAGATCTTTTAAGGTCTCCTGGAGAGGAGAGGTGTACAAGTCACACCACCTGTCCACTGGTGTTCCTCAAGGATCAGCGTTTGGACCCCTCCTCTTCACGATATACACAACAGCACTCTTGTCATTTCAAGACTACTGTAATGCTTTGTTGGCTTGCCTTCCAGCTAACACAGTTAAGTCACTGCAGATGGTCCAGAATGCAGCAGTGCGTCTGGTCTTCAATCAGCCAAAAAGGGCTCATGTCATTAGCTGCCCACATCAAATTCAAGGCTTTGACTCTGGCCTTCAGGACAGCCAATAGAACTTCACCATCTTACTTCAATTCAATTCTCCAGGACTATGCTCCAACTCACTCTCTGCGATCTATGAATAAGCGGCACCTGGTGGTCCTGACACAAAGAGGCTCAAAATCTATTTCACAATCTTTCACTTTCTCTGTTCCACTCTGGTGGAATGAGCTTCCAACCATCACACGATCTGCTGATACCATCTCAACATTCAAGAACCAGCTGAAAATGCATCTGTTCCGCAAGCACTTAACCAATCCACACTAATTGCATTTACTATTGAACTTAACCTGCACTTACTGTACACACAAAAAAAACACTTCTGTCTCTTTCTTCTGCGCTAGCACCTATAATACTTCAGCCACCATGAGAGCTTGGCAGTACAACATTGTAGATGTTGTTACATTTTTAAATCAAATTTCTTGCTGTGTTTCTCATTTGTAAGTCGCTTTGGATAAAAGTGTCAACAAATGTAAACGTAATATAAGAAAATCCACCTTTTGGAGTGGCCCAGTCAGAGCCCAGATCTAAACCCAATAGGGATGCTGTGGAATAGAGCCGTTCACATCAGAATATGGCTGAGCTGAAGCAGTTCTGTAAAGAAGAATGGTCCAAAATTCCTTCTTGTTGTGCAGGCCTAATCCACAGCTACCGGAAATGTTTGTATGAGGTTATTGCTGCCAAAAGGAGGATCTACCAGTTATTCAATCCATTATTTTTCCACAGTACTTTCAAAGTTTAATGGGGTGTGTTCATTAAAGACATGAAAGTTTAGAATTGTTTGTGTGTTGTAAGCTTAAGCTGTCACAGTTTGAGCAGAGAATCAGATTTAGGACCCAAACGCAGAATAAAAACAAAAAGGATTAATGAAAACATAAATAAACAAAGGCAAAACAAAAAATACCCCAAAGGGGAAAAGCCAGGGTCTTAATGACAAAAATGGTCTGGACTGGATTATGGGGCAAAACACAGGACCGACCAGAACTGACAGGAACTGGGAAGAACATAACACTGACATGGACACAAAACAAGATGAACTGGCACTGGACAGCACACACGAGGAGACTAAAATAGGGAAGGAAATCAAACAGGTTAACATGCAGGGCATGTGAGACAAATGAAATAATAATGGGCAAACAAGGAGGCTGGGTATGACGCAAGTTTGAGAGACATGCGGTTATACAGAAACAATACAAAGCCATGTGCTCTCACAAAACACAAACACCCCAATGGCATGAGTGCACATCACCAAGATAATAAGGCAAAATAAGCTCATGCCAACTGACAGACATGACGAGAGAATGCGGAGCAAAGCCAAACAAGCAATGGCCTCCGTAGCCGTGAGCGTGTGGCCATGGACGCTGACAGTGGCAGTCAGCTGTGGGCCCGTCCGCCTCCTAGCGGTCAGCTGTGGGCTCGTCCGCCTCCTAGCGGTCAGCAGCAGGCTCCGCCGATGTGCTGGGCTTTCTTTTGGACCCAAACGCAGAATAAAAACAAAAAGGATTTATTAATACATAAATAAACAAAGGCAAAACAAATACTACCCCGAAGGGGAAAGACCAGGTACTGGGTGGTAATGACAAAAACTGGCCAGACCGAATAACGGGGCAAAACACAGGGACAACCGGAACTGACAAGAACTGTGAAGAACACAACACCAATGTGGACACCAAACAAGACAAACTGGCACTAGACAGCACAAACGAGGAGACTAAAATTGGGAAGGAAATCAAACAGGTTAACTTGCAGGGCAGGTGAGATTAATTAACTAATAATGAGCAAAAAAGGTGGGGTATGACGCAAGACTGAGAGCCACTCAGCGATTCAGAAACAAAACAAAGCCATTCTAACAAAACACAAACACCCAAATGGCAAAAGCACTTATCGGCAAGATAGTAAGGCAATATACGCTCCTGCCAACCGACAGACAAGATTAGGGGAACAAAACAATGCCACACATTCCCACACTAGACAGAGCCTGAGCGTACATCACAGCACGCAATGCATGCAACATGCGACAAAACGAGACAGGACACCTGTGTGAGAGTTCAGCCTGAAACCCGACACCAACCGAAACCGAACAGACAGGGAAGTCAGGATCCAGACACCCTCCTCCGAACATGAAACACGAGACCAACCGAGGATTGCACGGCAGGGAAATAATAACCGAAGCCATGCGCTCACACAGAAACGGACAGAAACGAAGCACAAGACAAATGCAGAACCATGATGCCTCGACTCTGTCACACATAATGCCAGACTGATAGAGTGACAGGATCGTGACATAAGCACATTGTGTTTGGCTATACTTGTTACTTTGATGACTATGAGATCCCATTCTGACCAATTAATGCAGAAAATCAGATAATTCCAAAGGGTTCACATTTTTCTTGCCACTGTATCATCTGCAGTGATTAATCCGTTTTCAATGTATAACTTTAAGGATTTTGTTTGTTAAACAATCTGTATACTTGCCACTTGATGTCCAATGTAAAATTTGTGTCCTGCAGAAGAAACACTTTAGAAGCACTGATCTAAATTTCATGACCTCAGTTATTGATTTCTCCTTACATTCTTTTTGTAACATCACACCTCCATTGTTGTCTTGATATTGAAATCATGACAATTTGTTGCATGGAGCATACAGATTTTAGTGAGCATTACTGTCATAATAGTGACATGTCTGACAGTAAGTGGTTTGGTTTGTCACGTCTGACTGCGTTAATTTCACCAAACACTTGACTGTCTGCACACGTCGCAAGACATGTCAGCAGCATCTAATTGACATTCAAATGTATGCATGCAACTCCTCTAAATATGATCACCCCTACTGAGGGAAGGTATCATAGGATTGCACAGTAAAGATCTGCCTGCATAAATGGCAGACACCCACATTAACAAACAGATGTATGCGTACACATCCAGGAGAACCTTCAAAAGTGGCGATTCCTTGTGATTTTGGAACAAAAAAATGCTTTTGACTGAACCCCTGCCTGCTCCATCAACTGAATTTAGCTCTGCTGTTGTGAGGGATCCAGTTTTTTGTGTAGACTGTCACAAATGCATCCAGAAGAGGATGGGGACAACGAGATAGGGCCTGTCAAAAAAAAAAAAAAAGTCTGCATGGACAGCAGACCGAGAGTATCAGCGGAACTAGCGATGGAGAGGAAAAGAGGCAGTCAAAACAGTGATATGACTCCATCAGGGCCCATGCTGCTGTAACGCTCAGATCTATTTTTAATGCCTCAAACTCTGCGTCAGCAAAAGGAATGCATAATTATAGAGTCATGAATAATTCATGAAGGGCTTATTTGAATTAGGAGGCGGCAATGGGAGCCACATCTTTTCAGGGGCTTAGGAAACTTATTTTTTTCCATTGTGGTTTGGAGTTTTGCTAGGAAAAACCTTTAATGTAGAATTGTTAAAAACATTGCACATATGTACAAAGAAGCATAATTGACTGTACTGAGACAGAAAACAAATATGTTCACAAATATTTTGCAGTCTTGAGTCTATGGCTTTAAAAGTGAAGTGTGTAATTTTTAAATGCTTAAATCCCGACCAGCCAGACACAGTAACACTGAATCAGCCAAGGGTGTAATTTGTGGGCGGGACTATCGGATTGGCTGACCAATGGCAATGCTTTAGCGAGCATTGCTTGGCTTCATTCTAAATTGTGGAAAATCAAACACTTTAAACATAACCATGTAGAGTTATGCAGTGTTCGGTGTAATTTGATTACAAAGCAATTAGTTACTGTAATTTAATTACATTTTAGTCAAAAAGTAGTAAACATGTAAAAACATGTTAAATTTAATTAAAGCCCTCTGATAGAAGAGAGGAGCATTCAGGCACAAGACTAGTTATTGTTAACTGATCATTTCTTTGATTCTCACAAGTCTTCCAGACTACCCATGTAATAATAATAATAAATTGGGCTGCAAACCACTTATTTTGGACATTGAGAGGCACTAAACCATTATCAAATAGGTACAGTGAAGAAAATAAGTATTTGAACACCCTGCTATTTTGCAAGTTCTCCCACTTAGAAATCATGGAGGGGTCTGAAATTGTCATCGTAGGTGCATGTCCACTGTGAGAGATGTAATCTAAAAAAAAAAATCCAGAAATCACAATGTATGATTTTTTAACTATTTATTTGTATGATACAGCTGCAAATAAGTATTTGAACACCTGAGAAAATCAATGTTAATATTTGGTACAGTAGCCTTTGTTTGCAATTACAGAGGTCAATCGTTTCCTGTAGTTTTTCACCAGGTTTGCACACACTGCAGGAGGGATTTTGGCCCACTCCTCCACACAGATCTTCTCTAGATCAGTCAGGTTTCTGGGCTGTCGCTGAGAAACACGGAGTTTGAGCTCCCTCCAAAGATTCTCTATTGGGTTTAGGTCTGGAGACTGGCTAGGCCACGCCAGAACCTTGATATGCTTCTTACAGAGCCACTCCTTGGTTATCCTGGCTGTGTGCTTCGGTCATTGTCATGTTGGAAGACCAAGCCTCGACCCATCTTCAATGCTCTAACTGAGGGAAGGAGGTTGTTCCCCAAATTCTCGCAATACATGGCCCCGGTCATCCTCTCCTTAATACAGTGCAGTCGCCCTGTCCCATGTGCAGAAAAACACCCCCAAAGCATGATGCTACCACCCCCATGCTTCACAGTAGGGATGGTGTTCTTGGGATGGTACTCATCATTCTTCTTCCTCCAAACACGGTTAGTGGAATTATGACCAAAAAGTTATATTTTGGTCTCATCTGACCACATAACTTTCTCCCATGACTCCTCTGGATCATCCAAATGGTCATTGGCAAACTTAAGACGGCCTTGACATGTGCTGGTTTAAGCAGGGGAACCTTCCGTGCCATGCATGATTTCAAACCATGACGTCTTAGTGTATTACCAACAGTAACCTTGAAAACGGTGGTCCCAGCTCTTTTCAGGTCATTGACCAGCTCCTCCCGTGTAGTTCTGGGCTGATTTCTCACCTTTCTTAGGATCATTGAGACCCCACAAGGTGAGATCTTGCATGGGGCCCCAGTCCGAGGGAGATTGACAGTCATGTTTAGCTTCTTCCATTTTCTAATGATTGCTCCAACAGTGGACCTTTTGTCACCAAGCTGCTTGGCAATTTCCCCGTAGCCCTTTCCAGCCTTGTGGAGGTGTACAATTTTGTCTCTAGTGTCTTTGGACAGCTCTTTGGTCTTGGCCATGTTAGTAGTTGGATTCTTACTGATTGTATGGGGTGGACAGGTGTCTTTATGCAGCTAACGACCTCAAACAGGTGCATCTAATTTAGGATAATAAATGGAGTGGAGGTGGACATTTTAAAGGCAGACTAACAGGTCTAACAGGGTCAGAATTCTAGCTGATAGACAGGTGTTCAAATCTTATTTGCAGCTGTATCATGCAAATAAATAGTTAAAAAATCATACATTGTGATTTCTGGATTTTTTTTTTTAGATTATGTCTCTCACAGTGGACATGCACCTACGATGACAATTTCAGACCCCTCCATGATTTCCAAGTGGGAGAACTTGCAAAATAGCAGGGTGTTCAAATACTTATTTTCCTCACTGTATGTACTGGGGTGGTGTACAGTACACTACTAATAACCATGGTATGGTAAATATGTATTTAGATTAATAGGTGTTATTAATGTTCCTTTCATTAGGCCACTATGAAAATTGCTAATACTTTATAATTACTCTAATTGGTGAGCTTATACATACATAATACGCAATAAACTGTTAAGCATTGTATAGCTAATATGGTCTAGTAATGTTAATGTTAACACATTACCTTGCAATACCATACAGTATATAGCCTACATAAGAATGAATGTTTTTTGTTTAATATGTTTACTATAACGTGCTTGTCTGTGTATAGTGAAATTGTTTTCCTACTTCGAAATATAATAGTAGTAATAAGCAAAATCAAAATAAAATATTTTTTTTATATATAATTACGAGATGAAGATGAAAACTATCACGGGTGCAATAATATGCAGTATTTTCTCAAAGTTTAATTGCATAAGTTAAATTTAGATATAGGCTATTTATATATATATATATATATATATATATACAGTGAGGAAAAAAAGTATTTGATCCCCTGCTGATTTTGTACGTTTTCCCACTGACAAACAAATGATCAGTCTATAATTTTAATGGTAGGTTAATTTGAACAGTGAGAGACAGAATAACAACAAATAATCCAGAAAAACGCATGTCAAAAATTTTATAAATTTAATTGCATTTTAATGAGGGAAATAAGTATTCGAACCCTCTGCAAAACATTACTTAGTACTTGGTGGCAAAACCCTTGTTGGCAATCACAGAGGTCAGACGTTTCTTGTAGTTGGCCACCAGGTTTGCACACATCTCAGGAGAGATTTTATCCCTCTCCTCTTTGCAGATCTTCTCCAATTCATTAAGGTTTCGAGGCTGACGTTTGGCAACTTGAACCTTCAGCTCCCTCCACAGATTTTCTATGGGATTAAGATCTGGAGACTGGCTAGTCCACTCCAGGACCTTAAAGTGCTTCTTCTTGAGCCACTCCTTTGTTGCCTTGGCCGTGTGTTTTGGGGTCATTGTCATGCTGGAATACCCATCCACGACCCATTTTCAATGCCCTGGCTGAGGGAAGGACAAGATCCTCCTGTGTAGTTCCGGGCTGATTCCTCACCGTTCTCATGATCATTGCAACTCGATGGTGAGATCTTGCATGGAGCCCCAGACCGAGGGAGATTGACAGTTCTTTTGTGTTTCTTCCATTTGCGAATAATCGCACCAACTGTTGTCACCTTCTCACCAAGCTGCTTGCCGATGGTCTTGTAGCCCATTCCAGCCTTGTGTAGATCTACAATCTTGTCCCTGACTTCCCTATTTTTATTGTTTGGACAAACAGTTAGCTCCGGCCCAAACTCACACAATTAAACTGTTTTCTGATTGACGGGCTTTAAACTTTTAGCTGTTCATTATTATGGAATGAACTCTTGTTTTGTGGATAGTTAGACACTACATGATTGGTAAGAAATCAACACAGTTCCATAATTCTTTTTAAAAAGCTTTTTCTGTAGAGTTTTTTTAGAGTAATGTAAATAATCGAACAATGACCTGCAGCATTTGTCTTAGTTCACTGCTCATTGGGTGAGCCCGTAACATTAGTCCGTATTTTCAAGTTACTGTCAAACGTTTTGATTCACGCTCACAACAGTAATGAATCTTATTGCGTTTGTCTCATGCAAGCATTGTTTTTGATCACTGACATCTTGAGAGTACAATCACATGTTCAGAGTGTGAAGTTTGTCACTTTTAATGAAAATGTTTCCAGCTTTGTTTTTTAATTTATATTTGTGCATAATCATTAGCTTTAATGTCTCATGCTAATGATGAAGAATCTAGCAGGGAGATGAGCTTTAGGGGTGTTTATACCTCAACAATCTACATACCCAAGTGACTCACAGTGACACCCTCTTCAAAAGAGACTTGTTTGTATGAAAGTGACTTCTTTTAGCTCCTGTGGGGTGGTCTGCCTCTGTGGTTAAAGAACCATGACAGTAACCCGAAAAGTTGTATGTTCAAATTTTGAAAATGAAAATTCTGTCATCATTTACTCCCCCTCATGTCGCTCAAAACCGTATGACATATGTAAATGAGAAATGTACGAATATTTACTGGTCGTTTTTTTCCAAGCTATTACAATAAAACTGTCAAGCATGGAAAAGGACACAAAAGCAGCATAAAAGTATTGTAAATATGTTTAATATGAATCATGCGCTATATTCCAAGTCTTATGAAGCCATGTGAAAGATTTGTGTGAGGAACAGGCTGAAGTTTAAAGCATTTTTCACTAAAAGGTTGCTCTCCTGGGCACATTCAGGAGAGAAGTAGCAATGTCCGATTCATAAATTAATTGTTCTTTTGAGTCAGATCTTTTGGACATTTACCATGGAGAACCAAAGAACCCATGTATTCTTTGTCTACTTTGGACTAACATGTAAATACCAGTATATATATATATAATCTCTTCCAACACTATTATAAAATAGTATGGTATGTCATATAGCTAAGTATCAGTCTTCTTCTATTGACAGAGCTGAAATGCATATCTTAACAGATAGCTTCGGTCAAGGTGAATATCATGTTTTTCTCCATTATTATGACATATCTGTGGACGGGTCATTTTAATGCTATTGATTGGGGATGTGTGCAAAGAATGAAATCGATGGCCATCTGCAGTCACTTATATGCTGGAACTCAGCCAAGTGTTCAGGAATTCTTATCAGAGCGCAAGCCAAGCTAGTGCTATTGAGACTTTTCTCTGTCACACGGCAGTTTTTGTCATTTTGTTAAGTCATGCAGTATGATGTAGGACTATGAGATGCTTTCTACATATATATTTTGTGCTAATGTCTGTGTGTTATCGTAGCTTGTTGGAATAGGTCACAGTGCTCAAAGTGCATGGAAATTCTTGTTTTCTGTAGTGAATCTCATAAACTGAAGCTTCTGAGTGAAATACTTATTCCTGTTTTCCTCATGAGATTTTTAATTATTTATTTATGGTCGCTGACCTCTTATTATATCCATACTAATGGACTTCTTGCAAACAGACAGAGACACAAACTCATCTATGTAGAGCTTGACATCAGGCTAATTATTTAATTAGCTGTGGCTGACATTTGAATGATACTCGCCCATATTATTGTCTCGTTATCATTGAAAATTGTGAGTGAAATCATTTAAAAGTTATACCTCTCCTCATCAAGCCATACACAAGAAGTGAAATATTGCAAACACCACCAGTAAAACCTTTGTAATGAAATTGGCCTTTTATTGCTTTGTGTCGTTTAATTCAATTTAGTGTCTTTAAAAATTAAATCAATTAAAAAGTCAAATTGAACAGAGAGTTGGTTTGGAGGAGGAGGACCATTCACACTCAATCACCATATGCTAAACGGATTGGTTTAACCGGTGCGCTCTCTGTGTTTCCTGAGAATGTCCATGGGGGAGAATACAGTGGAGTATGCCGCGACTTTTGTGGTTATCACAGAGATGTTGAGGGAAGCCCAGACAATGCTCATGCTCCAGAGATAGTAGGATAAAGCGGAGAATATCACGCAAGTGGTTTTGTGATGGCTTGCGCAATAGTCGTGTTTCAGATGAGGAAGCATATTTAGCGTGTATAAACATCTGGACGCTGGATGAATATCATTACATTTACAGGAAAAACACTACAATAACAACATTTATTTAACTTCCCCTTCAGTTCCACTCAAACACCTGTAATTCCGAACAAAAACATTGGGGGCTGGACCAAAATCATTTGGGGCTCGACTTGCTACACCCCTGGATGGTAGTAATGCAATTTTAGTTTGTGATCTGCCGTTACAAAAGGAAAAGCAGAATGATGCTGACTGATTCTGAGCAGCAGACAGAATACGCTGCAAGTTCAACAGACGTTTTTTTTTTCTGTAGAAGCTTGGCTTCTACACAATAAAGAAGGCTATTTGTTATAATCTGACCAAAACATGATATTGCGTTTGATCGCACTACACTACTACTTACTGAAAAAGTTGTTCGCTACTGGAAAAGCTACACTGTTTTAAAAGTAGCTACACAATTGTCAAACTACTGAAATATTTTATATGTTAGTAGCGTCAAGACTTGTTAGCTACACCATCACTGCCCCTCTACAAAATCATGTATTACTTAGTAAATATTGACTAAGTTGTCTAAATCCTGGCATTTAATATTTTGTCTTTGGTCATCATTTATGTTTATCTTTCACCAAAAAAAAAAAAAAAAAAAAAAAGGAAAAAAAAAATTGCCAGGGACCTCTGGTTGAGTTGACACTGAATGACCCCCTCAGGTTTTCTTGCATAAATTCACATATTCCCAAATTGCAAAATTACTTTCTGAAATTGACCATTGTATGTTCACTTGAGGTGCCTTGTAAAAGGAAACTTTGTGAATGGATCCCATTGGTCACTCTCGTTTGGAATGACCCTAGGAGTAGCATCCCCTTCCTGAAGTTCAGTGGAATACAAATGACATTCAGAATTTGCTATTCCATCTCCTCTTCAGCAGAGCTTTTCAAAGGAACAGTTTTGAACTCTTGAGTTTTACCATCCTTCAAATCCAACCACTTTTTCTTCATAAAGAGCCATTGAGCCTATGAGAGCAGAGCTTATCAGGAGTGTCAGTTGAGAGTCACTTAGGAATCAGGGAAGAGAGTTTGGCTAGAATGAGGTCAGGGTTTTCCACTCTTATGGCAAATTACACTTGAAAGTGAGCATCAGTTTGTCCAACGATTTTGAATTGGAATGTTACCTTGATAACTTGGCAGCAAAATTCATGTTTATATCTGTTAAGATTGTTGTAGCTAAAAAATGCTTAACCTATGTGGGTTATTAATTTAAATGTATTTAAACTTGCATGCTTTTGCCTTTCGTGGTACCCTTGGTAAAAAACGTAGATGTACATTATAGTAGCTTAAAGTGCCCACGTACCCCCGCTATTATATGTAGGAAATAGTATGTGAGCTAGGAATTAAATTAAACTGTCCTTATTCTACATCATTATTTTGTAAGGAAATTTATAATGGAATTAGTCGCATTCAACAACCATTATAAGAAATATAAATTACAAATAACTAGATTATTTGTCTGAATAAAATTCTCCACCATTAAATTCATAATACAATGTCTCATTGTATCCGCTCACAATTTGTATTGCAAGGAATTTGCTTTAATAAGGGAATTATGATGAATTAACTTATTGGAGTAATATTATTATCATGGCTTATTGACAGTAATATTTCACATATAGGTACAGCTTTGAAGCAAAATCTTTTAAAAACAGGGGTGAGATTATTTATCAAAATATACCACAGTCAAATTATCTTTGAATACAAACTTTATTGCTATTCTAAACATAAATCTAATCTAACACATACAACATGAAACATGTTTGTTAGTAAAGTGACAGAACGTGAAGTAAATTATATATAAAGGTAAAAATAACTTAATGGTCTGTTGACAATGCTTTAAGAACTATATATCCTTCTTTGAGTCTAAATCAATTTGCAATCGGATTACTCAAAGTAGAGCAGAGAGTGAGAGGCTTTCTTTTGGTTTTCCTTGGACTCTATATGGCATGAAGGATCTGGAAGCAGCAAGCGACGGTTCCAAAAGAACCGAGAGTTAAGTTTTGAACGGAAATTGCCCGCACCCCAAAAGTGTCCTGAGCCAATCAGAAGTGGCTTTTCAGAGTCACATGGTCAACTGGTCTGTCCATTTCCAAAGTTGATTTACGATCCTTTGTAGAAGATTCTTACAAACTCCTGCTCAAAAACAGTGCATGTTTAATCATGAACTTTTATATCTTGACAACAGTACAAGAGACATGACATTCGTTGTCATCAACAATCTCTTCGTAAACAAGCAGGCATTTACATACTAAATATGACATTCTTTCATGAATATTATAAGTGGAAGTAACAAAACACAAAACTCTCTGGTTACAAATCATACTGGTTAATTCATTAGTTTTACAACATGAATTATACATTACACGTTATAAGAAACCTGATTGTTGGGGTATAATATCCTGTTGAAAGTTCTACCATTCTTAGTAGAATGTGATGAACCGTACCAGATTAAAGATTATAATAATCGATTTGTCAGTTAAAAGTGATTAGCAATCACTAAACATATTTTTAAAGGTACATTGGCTAAAATCATTAATTTGTCAGTTATACAAGTGATCACAGTCCATAGAGTCATTTTCAGAATTATCTAGCAAGGCTAGGTATGGTGTATATTTTATAGGGTTAAATCACAAGTACTGGGACTGTGAGGGGATCTCATGAGGATCTCACAAGGAAACCTTTCAAAGAAAACCTGCTTTAGCTCTGCATGGAAGTTCAGAAGGTCATGTTGAGGGGTTAGGTTTGTGGAACAAAGAAGGATCATATTATTGGTCCAGTCAGTCATTACGAACCCTAGTTTGAGATTAAGCAGGCATGGGAGAGACGGTCTCCTTTAGCAATTTAGGCGCCATAGATTTGTTTTTATGACTCTCTAATGGCTCGGCGGGGGATCTCTCTGATCTGTGGAATGTGTTGTTGTGTTCATTTGATGGCTTTGTTCATTAATAATCCTACAAAACAAACATATATATGGGTGATTATTCAACTTTGTGCCATTTCATGTCCCAGTGCTTGTTTTTTTTATCAAAACGAACAGATTTCAACTTTTTTCTTTTTGTTGGGTGGGGGTCTAATTAAAACTGAATTGGACATTTTTACCAGATCTTCATAATTTATTTTTGGTACTATTTTAAAATAAAAAGGTGCTTTTAAAGGATTCCTGTTTTAGTGGCATACCCAGGGCCGGCCCTGGCCCTGGAATCACAGACAATTCCACCACTGATCATTGTGTTCATACACTCACACAGAAACAAACTGCGCAGCTTTGTCTTGTTTTTCTTTATTTTGAAAATATTTTGGAAACAAATACACACACACAAAACTAAATTATAAATATAATATAAATAAGTTTATATTATAAGATTATTGCGGGGAAAAAAATACAGAAACAAAAAGATATACAAAAAAATAAATAACTATACACAAACTGGAATGCAAAATGTAGCAAATGTTCTACAGCCTTACTCTCCTTGACTTTCTAGCAGCAAAGTCATCTATGATATCATCATAAGACAGCTGTTGGGAGACCACATGATTTATGCTAATGACTGAAAGTCCACTGAGACGTTCTTGAGCCATTGTAGATCTCAGGTAGTTTTTAATCAGTTTGAGCTTAGAGAAGCTCCTTTCAGCAGCAGCGACGGTAACAGGTAGAGTGGCAGAGATTCTCTAGCATACATACAGTAGTTACATTTTCAAAATTAATTTTGAAAGTGTTTGTTTTCCAGTAACAGTTAGATGGTAGCAATGTCCTACTAACTACACGTTACTAATTTAACCAATTCAAATAAAAATACCATAAAATAGTGCACAAGTCATGATAAGCTATTTCAAATTAGCAAACGTTACTAGCATCGATTGTCGAACTAACTGCTAACTTATGCATAATGCAACATAGATAAACAGATACATCACATTCATTACCTCTATCCCGTTTTTCTTCCTCTTCTCTTCTTTTTTTTCTTCCCTGGGCACCAGAGGGCTTCGGTCTTTTTGACATAATGATAATTTATCTGTGAATTCGGCCATCCGTCACAATATCAAACAGGTAATGGATTCTTTAAGTGCAGCAGGGCGGGGCGGTGGGGGGGGTACATTGATACGTCACTCGGACCGGGTGGATCGGGAAAGCAATGTAGATATGTTTTTGTGGGATGATCGCTTTTTTTTAAATATATAAATATATATATATATTTTTTAATCTGTAGTATTAAAGTTGTATTGTTTAAAAAACAAAAAAACTCCTTTGGACGCTCAGGCGCCCCAAGGGGTGGGCGGCGCCCCTAGCATTTGCCTATTCCGCCTATGCCACGGGCCGGCCCTGGGCATACCCAAAATGAAAGGCTTATAACTCGACCAACCAAAAAAGAAAAGAAAATAACAAGTAGGGTCAAGTGTTTGGTATCATTGTAAAGAAAACTTTCCAAATATTTTAATGAAATAGATTACGAAGCATTCTGAGACTATAAGCCTAAAGAAAACTGCTGAAAAGCACAAATCAATTTTAGCCAAAAATGTACTTTTTTCTCTTATTTTTCTGATTTTACATTATATATCTCTGGGTTTGTGGTGGTTTGGGCATCTGGTAAGGATGCCCCCTGGCCGCCTCCCTAGGGAGGTGTTTCAGGCATGTCCAGCTGGGAGGAGGCCTCGGGGAAGACCCAGGATTAGATGGAGAGATTACATCTCCACACTGGCCTGGGAACGCCTTGGGGTCCCCCAGTCAGAGCTGGTTAATGTGGGCTCGGGATAGGGAAGTTTGGGGCCCCCTGCTGGAGCAGCTACCCCCGCGACCCGACTTCGGATAAGCGGTTGAAGATGGATGGATGGATGGATGGATGGATGGATATCTCTGGGTTTAAATAAGGTGGCTCCGAAAAACGGATTTAGTTTTGTTCCCAATCACGTGAACTGTATCTGAGAAAATATTTGTGTTTATACGACAAAGCAAAAAAAAGCATACATTTACATGCATTGTAGCATTACATTTTTTTTTATCAAGGGTCCAAAAATGTCTCCGTGTGTCCAAAAGCCTCTCCAAACAAATAAAGCATAATAATTGTACATAAGAACTATTTACACATGCAAACGCAACAATGACTGTATGCAAAGCAAAGAGACATGATTTTAGTAATGAGATTTCACAGATTGAGTGCATTGCATAGAGCTATTTCCTTGGCGCTGTGACGCAGTGGGTAGCACTGTCGCCTCACAGCATGAAGGTCTCCGGTTTGAGTTCCGGTTTCACCCTGGGCCTTTCTGTGTGGAGTTTGTATGTTTTCCCTGTGTTTGCGTGGGTGCTCCGGTTTCACTGACAGTTCAAAATCATGCAGGTTAAGTGAATTGGACATTCTAAATTGTTCGTAGATGGGAGTGTGAATGTGCATGTCTGTGTGTGTTTGTGTTTGCCTTGTGATGGACTGAGTGCCTGTCTAGGGTGTTTCCCTGCCTTTGTCCCGAGACAGCTGGGATAGGCTCCAGCACTATCCGTGACCCTACATAGGACATCCGACTTTAGATGATGGATGGATGGACTTGGCACCATATCCTGGTGGCCATATGTAACATTGCGCTTCGTGTGGATTATCTAATGATCTCTTCATTTGATTATCTTGTGTGTGGCTCCTTTGAAAGATAATCACCTCTTCTATATAATGTTATGTGATATTTAATGTTCCTTTTATTCTTCGTGAAGTTATAAGCGAAAACATGGCATTTAAGCACCAACATAATTATCAAAGACATATAATTAGCTATTAATCGCTGTGTTTTTGTTTGTGAGTAAAACACATAGTCTGGCTGTATTCTACTCTCTGAACATATGCCACATGGCTGTTTGATCAGTTTGATGTTTTAGTGATTGCAATAATATGTATAGTGCAAATCCAAATGATCAAAAAGGAACAGTTCGTCAGTTTTTGCACTTGTTCAGTTTTGGTCATAATGCCTGCATGCATTGGAAAGTAGAGCTTCTAAGCTGTCAAATGATACCTATTTTGTTTTGGTCAAGACTGTATTTCTTTGACGATTATTGCGTTTTTTCTTGCGAATATTTTTTAAATATTTTTATATGTGAAAATTATTTTGCCATCATTTCCAGTCAAACTGTAACTTTGCCAAATGATGCAAAAAGTGTAAAAAATATTATTTTATTGTGTGTATTTAGGATAAATGTTCTGCTATAAAATTGGCCTTCACAGGACAAATGAGTCGACCATTTTATTTGCAAAGCTTAATTACTTTTAAAAAAAAAAAAGACATAAATTACATAACTATCCAGTGGTGCATGTACATACACTCTTGGATATTTTCAGAAGACAAATTAAAAAAATATTCAGTGTGAACATTTTTTATCGAGACTTTACTTCATAGAAGTCCATAATATGCCCGTAGTTGGAGAAACTGGAGAAATGTATCAATCCAAAAGTAGAAAACTTATTTATTCACTAATTTGAGTGAATAAATAATTGTGTAAATTTCACAATTAAATAAAAGTTAATTTTACTTAACTTTTCAGAGCTGGTGTTCCCAGCCTGCACTGTGCATGAATAATTAATGAGCTTTCATAGTTTCACTGTTTGCCAATTGATTTACACTCTTTTTATTGTTGATATTTTTGTTATGTTTGATAACTCAGTTCATTTTCTATTCAAAATGACATGTTCATGATAAAAAATTTTTACTTGAGGATTTATAATTAATGCCACCAAGCGTAGACTTTACTTGAAAATTTGGTCTTTGGATTTCAGTGTGGAAATTGTTTCCTAGGTTGTTTTTTGTCTACTTTTCTGTGAAAGGTGCAAAAATGCTTTTTGGAAATGTACAAACCACACCCATTCACAGCACGCTCTTTGCAAATTGCAGCATTTTCTTTTATGTGTTGTCACTTTTCCAATATGCATGCACCTTAGGATATGAAAGATTCATTATCTTGTCTTGCACAGGCGTTAAAGCCTCTCTATCTACCCAACAATTCTAACACCTCTAGCTTCAAATCGGCAAACAACTTGGCTAAATCCTCTCTAGTGGTTTTTGTCTTGGTTGAAAATGTTTGCTGAACAATCATGAGGACCAGGGGGCTTTTACGATAAAGATTTTTCTTTAGAAACTCCTTAAGAGTGTTGTATGTAGAGTCAGAATGAGAGGGGAACCGTGTTGCAAGCCCTAAACTTTCCCCTCTATGAGTAATAAACATATTAACCGTGTGGCAGATGTTTTGAAAAGTGATTTCCCTGAGATGACGTGCTGATCTCACACCATGAAACGGTGTGTCAAAAGTGATAAACCTAAAAGCCTTTTCAGTAGATGTACGCCATTAATTCTGGTCACAGTTTTGCTTATCTGCTGTACCTGATGCAGTTTGTCTTCTGATATGAATGGCGCATCTCACAGATGCTGAGAGAAACCTGCTTGTGTTTTGGATCTGAAAGGATATGGCATGTTAAAGGGTTTTTGTTTAGTTTTGATGTAGATTTGTTGCCAGAATGTCAAAATAATGTCCGAGCCATGTTGCAGACAAAATACTCTCGCTGAGAAATGTTTGTATAGCTAGTCATGTTTCCGTTTGACCCTATGTCTTCTCTTTTTTCTCTAGGTCTTGTAAAGCTTGGAGTCCATTGTGTCACATGTCAAAAAGTCGCCATAAAGATTGTAAACCGAGAAAAGCTCAGCGAATCCGTGTTAATGAAGGTAAGATTGCATTCTTCCTTTAGAAATGTCACCTTTCCACGCAAGACTGGTCTCTCTCCCCCATCTCCCTTAAAGGAACAGTTCACCCAAAAATGAAAGCGTTCATTTCTTGAATTCTATTTTGTTCTAGGACCCAAAAGTAGGTTTTGAAGATTTTTTATGCAGTTCAAGGGGAACACTCAAACTCAAATTGACTTGAGTGCTATATTTCAAGTCTTATGAAGCCATATGATACCTTTGATTCATGTCACATGAATCACATAAATGATTCACTGATTCACTGTGCAGCCTTAAAGGGACTTTACCATTTTTTGAAGTGAGATATTTCGTTAATTGCTGCTTTTTATCACTATATTTCTATTTAGTTATTTAAAGTAGGATGATTTCTAGCTTTTTAGTGTATTTTAAATGTACATTTATCTTCAATTTAATGTTGTCAACCTATTTGTTTAACCTTTATGAAAATGAACCATGGTTTTACTTTAGTAATATTGTAGTAACCCTAATTGTAGTAACTATGGTTCATTTTGTTTACTTTGTTTTTACTACAAATATCATCTGATTGTTATATATCTAAAATATTTTCTTCTTTAAATAGCTTCAGTGTAGTTAGCTGCTTTTTGTTAATAACTTGTAGTGTAGATAGCTTGACTGTTGTTGAACTACGAACAACCTGAACTGTATTGAAAAGAGCTGTGTAAATATTCTGTGAAGATAAAATCCTTTTGTTTTACCTTAAAAAAATATCAATAACAAGTTTGGAACTACATAAGTGATGTGAATAATAGAGGATAATGACAAATAAATAATAGTAAATAGGGCTGGGCGATAAATAGAATATACACGATATAATCGCGATAACTTCGTTAACAATGTGCTTTTTTATTTTATCATTAAGTTTAATAAAGAGCATCACTAGACTAATTATAGACTAGCTTATTCACAAGCTCTTGATTCGATAACGATTCATAAGGGTATAGCACCATAAAATCTATATTTTTACCCACCCCTTTTTTTAATTTCGGCAGTAGGCTGAAAAATATTGAGATATAATTTTACATTTACATTTATGCATTTGGCAGATGCTTTTATCCAAAGCGACTTACAGTGCACTTATTACAGGGACAATCCTTATAACATATTGTTATTTATAGCCTGTTAAACAATACTCTGGGTGATAGTTGGCCCATAATTATCTCCTCTGATAAAAGCAGCCATGGGATCCTGAAGTGTGAAACCTAAAATACCTGATTAAGGATAATTTTATTTCAAGGGATAAATATTAAATTATGAGATTCCTGTTGTTGTTCTGAAAGTGGGGCAGCTTGTGATATGTCTTAATTTAGAGTATACACATGCTTTCATGAATGTTTGGGTAGAAAACTTAGAATAACTATTTTCATTCTGTTATATTATGTTAAAAGTAGAGGGATTTGGCCGAGGATAAGCAGCAATAAATAGAATTGGCTCTTTTGAACACGATAATTTTTTTTGGGATATTTGTGGAATTAGAATTATGCCAGAAGGCACAGGTCCATATGTAAGATTTTGTTGGAAACAAACAACACCTGTGGTGAATTGGAATGCCAATATAGCAATATAGAGTGGTTTTTGGCCAAAAAAGCTCATCATGTCGATCAGACTTGCTCGTGGTCGAACGTTTGGATTCACATATTTATATATCATTACATTAATATTGTACTGCAAGGAACTAATACAACTATACATGTTGAATAATAATAGTATTACCATGAAAACACCAACCTGATCTTATAGAACCACATTAATATATATCTCCAAATCAAAATGTCGTAGAGACATTAATAAACGTATTATTATTATTATTATTATTATTATTATTAGGTTGGCTTGAAAGAGCCAACTTACTGATTTTCTATTTAAACTTATTAGTGGTGCTTGCAAAGCAAAGGCTAAAGCACATAACTGTTAATCAGAAGGTCGCTGATTCGATCCCCACAGCCACCACCATTGTGTCCTTGAGCAAGGCACTTTTTGTCCCTGTAATAAGTGCACTGTAAGTCGCTTTGGATAAAAGCATCTGCCAAATGCGTAAATGTAATGTAATGTAGTTTGGTGTAGACCCACGAATGAGGTGTCAAATTTACCGGCCTATTGAGGACACTTGTGCTATGACGTTTCTAAGGGGTTGGGGGTATGGTGTACCCCTGGGGGGCAAAAAATGGCCCAAAAATCCCATAGATTTTGCATTGCGATGAACTTTGACGGATCATATCTCCGAAACAGAATTTTGTAAAGACTTGTGGGTGGACTCATTTGATGCAGCCTAGCAAGCAGTTTTGGAGAATGACATGAGTTTGGGGGTAAGATAGACATACTATGGCAAGGGTCTCGCCCATGAAAACAGTTGTTTTTTTCCCTACTATGACAAGACACTTAATTTTGTGGGATCATATCTCCCAATCAAAATGTTGTAGAGACACGGGGGCGGGCTCATTTAACTGGGGCTACCAATCAGTCTTTAAGTATTACCTTGAAAATGAAGTAGCCATGCCCTAGCAACCATTTACAACACCCTAGCAACAGCCCCCATACACTTCCATTCAAAATGGCTCAGATGATATCTTCAGAACACAATATTATACACTTGGGGATTGGCTATTTTGAGTCAGGATAGTAAGCAGCCAATAAGAATAACTCAGCCCTAGCAACCATTTAGAGCACCCTAGCAACCAGCTCTATTGATTTCAATTAAAGTGTGATATCTTCGGATCAGAATGTCCTAGAGACATGAGAGTTAGTTTGTTTGAATTGGTTGAGTAATCAGTCTTCAAGTATCATCATGGGAACTACTCAGCCATGACCTAGCAACCATTTAGAGCACCCTAGCAACCAAACACCATTGACATCCATTCAAAATCACTAAGATGTGTATCTCAGGATCAGAATGTCGTAAAGACTTCCAGGTTGACTCATTTCACTCAGGATGGAAAGTAGCCTTGATAACTATCACCCTGATAACTGCCTAGTAACCAGATGGGTTTACCCTAGCAACCAAATAACAAATCACATATCCCTGCACCAGAAAATCGTAGAGACTTCCTGTTAGACTTATTTCACTCAGGATGGCAAGTAGCCTTTATAAGTATCACCCTGGTAACTGCCTAGCAACCAGTTGGGGTTACCCTTCCAACCAAGTAACAAAACATATATCTCTGTACCAGAAAATTGTAGAGACTTCTGGGTTGACTTATTTCACTCAGGATGGAAAGTAGCCTTGATAAATATGACCCTGGTAACTGCCTAGCAACCATATGGGGTTACCCTAGCAACCAAATAACAAATCACATTTCAGGGACACTTCCTGTTAGACTTATTTCACTCAGGATGGAAAGTAGCCTTAATAAGAATCAATCTGGTAACTTCCTAGCAACCAGATGTGATTACCCTAGCAACCAAGTAACAAATTGTATATCTCTGCACCAGAAAATCGTAGAAACTTCCGGGTTGATTTATTTCACTCAGGATGGGAATTATCCTTGATAACCCTCACCCTGATAACTGCCTAGCAACCAGATCGGGTTTTACAACATCTACAAACTTTCAGGCTCTGCTTTTTAATGTTTTATGTATAGTAGACTCATAAACAGAGATGTTAACCAGTTCCAATGATTTCTTCAAGTCTTTAGCTGTCATTGTAGGGTTCTTTTTTTACTTGATTGAGCATTCTGTGGTGTAAACTTTGAATCATCTTGGCTGGACAGCCACTTCTATGGAGAGTTCACTGCACCAGAAAATCGTATTCTTATTTCACTCAGGATGTAAAGTAGCCTTAATACGACGGCCACTTCTAGGGAGAGTAGCCACAGTACTAAATTGTTTATAGAAAATGTGTCTATCAGTGCACAGATGAATATCTAAGCTCTTCAAGATAACTTTGTAACCCTTTCCAGCATCATGCAGAGCAACAATTCTTGATCGTAGGTCTTCTGATATCTCTTTTTGCAAGGCATGTCCACGTCAGCAGATGCTTCTTGTGAAGTTTCATTAATTGGATGCAAGGTTTGCCAACTCCTGACTCTTAATAGCTTTTTTTTTTTTAGCTTAGTCTTAGGGATTCACATACTGTACTTTTCCCACAGCACTGTTAATCTTTATTATTAATTATTTGAAATAATGGAACAATTTAAATTGAAAAAATTTACTTGATAAAAATGTATATATGACATTTCATATTATTATGCCTTTTATAATCATTTATGCTTATCTTTCTTCAGAAAAAGTATTAACAAAATAAAAAAAACACGCAAGTCGGCATATTAGCTGAAAGTGTCAGAAAAGCACCACAAAACAACATTGTTGCTTTAGCAATTTTGTTTCATGTCAAATTTACATTTTATGATTGTTGGTTAGGTTTTGCTTTGGAGCATTAATCTTAAAAAAAAAAAACATCTGTTTGGGAGAAAATGTAGCTTGCTTTTAGTGCCACACAGTGGACATTTCATGTCGGAACTGGCATGATATGTGTGAGGAACCATGTTATGTAATTCTGCAAAAAATTTCAGCACATTCATGTAATTTTCATGAGATCAGGCTGGGAAATACCATGGTACCTTTTTGTCAGTGTTTTCTTTTCCACTGTGCATATATCTGGATCTTTATTCCTAATGCACAGCCTCATCAGCACCAAAATGAACTCCAAACGACCTGACTGCACATCTGATTAAATGCTCACTAATCATATTCATGTCAGGTCTAAACAGTGTTTTCTGTATAATTAATTCCACATCTCACATACATAATGCATGGACCACCCTGCTTGAATCTGAAGTTTGATGCGACTACAACAGATATGACATTTTTAGCCCTTATTTTCATGTAATTACTTCGGTATGAGGTAAAAGTTGATTTGAACACCCAGCAATTTATCTCTTCATGGGTTCGAGAGATGAGTGAATGGATTGCCGGGGTTATTTTGGACAGCAGCCTCTGTTTTGAGTGTGTGTGCTGTTGCCCTCCTGCCTTTGACATTCTCATTGTCATCTTGCTGTCACTGAGTTAAATATGGGCTATCCCAGCACCTGTCTCTCTTTTCATGCCTGTGCCTCCAGACCGGCATCTCAAATGTTACCTTTTTAAATGCAAATGTCACATTCTCTGTTTCTGTCCTGGCCCAAACGTCCAGACGCTGCACACCGTGAGAAATTAGATTCTCACAGTCAGTCACCAGAGTGCCCACACCTCTGATTTTATATCTAGAGGCAAAGCAGCTGTGTTTAAAGGGATAGTTCAGTCAAAAATGAAAATTCTGACAGCATTTACTCACCCTCATGTGGTTCTAAACCTGTATGACTTTCTTTTTTGTGACATGCAAAAGGAGATGTTTGGCAAAATATAAACACAGTGAATGGAAACTATATATTATTTATAACTAATTATTAACTGAAAATCTTGCCCGCCACTAGCTCTCAAATCTCATTCGCACTTCCACATATTTAAAATTGGCGTTTTACATTTGTTTACTTTTATGGTGCTTTTTAGTCATTTTTGGAGCTTGACAACCCCTGATCACCATTCACTTTCATGGTATTTGCATTCTGCTAAACATATTGCATGAAGGAAAGAAAATCATGAGGTGAGTAAATGATGACAGATTTATTATTTTTTTGTGGGAACTATGTTTTTAAGGGTTATAAGAGTGAGAGGATCAGCCTAAATGAAAAATAAAAAAACATTATGGTATGTATGAAAGTTAGAGAAGGATTTGAGTATGTTAGGATTCACTGGAGTTAGCGTATGTTGTTTGTGTTTCTGAGGGCATTTGACCGACTTTAGACTTCAAGGCAATTCAGGAGTTAACTGTTTTAACTGATGCTTTCTGTGATTGAGAATGAGTGCATTACTATGTGAGAAAGCAAGTGGAGTGTGTTGCACTGTCAGTTCCTGTGGGAATGTTTAGCATTTGTGAAACTACTGAGATTACAGACTACACACTCATATTGTAGCTCTAAACACACGTAGCATAATGTGCAGAGAGTTGAGTTAAAAGCAGTATGAGTACTCCTTTAGTCATGCTATGTTCGTATGTGCAGTGCAATGTGTTTCTAAAAACGAGAGGTCTAATCTAGATTTCAAGCTAGTTTTATAGTCAACCGAATTTTGAAATAGGTTAGCATTAGCGTATCTGAGTTTAGAAGGATAAGAAATGCACACATTACCATGTTGCCATCAGTGCTGGCTAAATTACGTAAAGTAATCCACTACAAATTACTAATTGAAACTCTTACATTAAAGTTACTTTCTAAAACACTTTTAGTTTGTCTTTCTGCTGCTCTTGTGATTATAATAATCAGGATTGTTCAAATGAAGATTGAATTTAATTGGAAAATCTATATTAGTCCCAGCCCTAGTGCATACAGTATACAGTATTCCATGCAGTGTGCTTTCTGTTGTATGCAGCAAATTTTTTTAAATATAGTAGGTCATCCAGGTGTTCCATGCGAACATAAAATGTGCATACTTGATACACTATACTGTACATAATCCATACTGATTTCTTTCAGAATCAGATAGTCATTTTGAATACACCATATGTGTGTGTGTGTGTGTGTGTGTGTGTGTGTGTGTGTGTGTGTGTAAAGGGAGCGGGCGGCACAGCAAGTTGCTAGTGCGAACATCAGCGCTCTGATGATTGTGCTTCCTGTGCGCTCTGGGTCTGATTAAAGTTCATTATCCACCGTGACTCACTCTCTCTCCTCCACTACTGACACAGCATCGAACACTGAGAGAGAGCAAACCAGGGAAAAGATGGATACAGATAAGGAAGCCAAGAGAAATGGAGGAAGAAATGCCGTATTTACAGAAAGAGGGGCTGTAAACCAAAGCAGTATTTAAAATTGTAATTTGATGTTGCGTACACTGCGCATTACACTGGCCATTAGAGGTGCATATATTTTCTAGTAGGTGCATTCACACTGACTGCAAATTGCAGTGAAAAAGTGGCCATAAGTCATACATTTTCAATAAGAGTTGTCCGTTTTAGAAAACAGAGATTGTTGCCGATACATCAAAGTTGAGCATAGTTCACTATGCAATTGCATCAACTGCCAATGGGAATGCAAACAGTAAAAACATACTAGTAACCAACACAACCAACAGCAAATTGAAGTTAAACTGCTTACAATTCATCCGTCCACATTATTCCAAAAAAAAAAAGAAATCTTGATTTTTAATTCAATTGTTTGAACATGCGCCATCTGAAATGACTCTCCTTTAAACTGACGTCTGAAATCCGTGTTACTTTTCAACTTTGAGATAACTGAGTAGATGTTGGTGGGCAATGTTTGAAACCAAAGGATATTGAATGAATTGTAAGATTAATGGTTAAGTGTCTAGACTTAAAACGAGAGACTGTGTCTGAGTTCTGAACAATGCTAGGAAGGTTATTGCATAGTTTAGGAGTCAAAAAGGAAAAGTATCTGCTTTATTTTTTGGATTTTGATATTCTAGGTACTGTCAACAGACCGGAATATTGTGATCGCAGTGAACATGATGCATTAAAGCATGGAAGAAGGTCACTTAAGTACTGAGGAGCTATACCATTCAAAGATTTTTAAATAAAGAGCAGAATTTTAAAATTGATACGAAACTTAACAGGTAGCCAATGGAATGACAGTAAAATTGGGCTGATATGATCATATTTTGAGGTTTTAGTCAGCACACTATTTTAACCAACCAAAGCTTATTTATTAAGCCTGCAGGACATCCTCCCAGTAATGCATTACAATAATCTTGTCCTCCATACTAAGCTAGAATCTACATTTAGCATTAGCCAGCACTTTTAAATTTGCTCTGATGTCAGGTGCTTTTGTCTACGGGACACATTGGATAATGGCATCTGGAGTCGCTATTTCCACCTACCTTACAATAGAATCATCTATAACCAGGGTGCTTCCAACAGTCTTCGCAGTGGTTGTGTCACTGAGTGGAGAGAACCTGTTGGAAACCCTAACAGGAATGGGAGAGTCTTGTCGCTTTGACCTGCTGCTACATCACAGAGTCATCACCCATTGGCCCTGCTATGGCTCTCTATTGCCAGATAGACAGTGTACATGGCTCGCTGTACTGACCATATCTAAAACAGTATCTAATGGCTTCTCTTTCTCACTGACCTCCACTGGTGTTTGGATGTGTCACTCAGTAATCTTCGTAGTCAACCTAACTCCATAATTCCTTACATTTATTATGTGAATCTCTCACACATGATGGATTGAGCTATGCAAAACATGTGGCATGCAGTGCTGTTGAAGATAACATGTGATGGTGCCATGACTTACTGCAGTTGTTTGTTAAAAAAGCGAAAAGGCTGAAGTACACTGAAGTAAATCACAACAAATCACACTCAAGTGCAGTAAGTGTTTCAATAAAAGAAAATACTGAAGAAAATTAGAGAAGGCTTTGCAGGCTAGTAGGCTACAAACTTAAACTTGAGCTATGCGCCAGCAGCAGCAGGAACAGAAAGTAACAGTCATGTGAATTTTGTGTTGTTTGTGCAAAACAGTTTAAATTAATGTTAAATTGAATTTTGTGACCCTATATGTTTAACGCTTAAGAAAATTATTTTTACTATAGTAATGTTGTAGTAACCATGTTTTTTGGGCGAAAATGTCTTGATTATGACAGTAACATTGGTTTCCTGAAAGGAGGGAATGAGATGCTGCGTCAGTAGCTGATGCTATGGGAACTCGTTCCAGGACCCACTTTCTTTGAAGCTCTTTAGAATAGCACCAATGTTATTAGCAGATGTTGCTTGGTGCTCCTCCCCTCATGTTCATGTCATCACAGACATTTCCTTTTAAGTCATCACTTTGACATGAGTATCATATACCATAAATCCAAGCTACGTTTTCACACACACTAGAGCAATGCCCTCTATTCAGTAGGGGAGTGGATAAGCATTGGAATTGCCACCCTTATTGAATTCGTATTGATAAATAAGAAAGAAGATGGGGAATCAGAACAGTGTTATGAAGGATACAAGAATGCCACTAGCCATTCCGTGTACTGAAACATTGGAAAGGAAAACTTGTAGTGTTTTTACTACAAATACCATGGTTATACTATGGTTAGCTTTCGTAAGACAAAGTCAATTAAAAATATCTATCAGAACTTCTGATTGCATACTATCTAATTGTTATATCTCTAAAGATATTTTCTTCTTTAAATAGCTTCAATGTAGTTACTGTAGATACTATACTTACTATACATAGCTAAATACTTTCGTAAAAGAGTAGCTTGACTGTAGTTTAATTACTTTCAGTAATGTGTGGCTTGTAGCTTGGGAAGCTACAGTTTCAATATACATCTTGCTCAAAATCTATCGTCTGCAAGTATACTTTTAAAGGTTGATCGCTTGACTGTGGGCGAGATGGAACGGCACATAGAAAAACAAAGTGTTCCCTACATTTAACAGTACAGGAACCCCCAGCAATTTAATCACTGTTAATGTGAACCTTTATAGATAGATTAGCAGTCATTTATGAAGCAACAAGGAAATGATCAAACCGAGGTGCTATGTTTAAACAGTATTCAACAACAAATGTAAAAACCCTCAGTGAATGATCTGGCGTGTTGAAAACTTGATTCACTCCTCGAGCGGTCTATACACTCTATGCTCAAATTAATTATTCCCACAGAAAAAAGGCTGAGACAGTTTTTCCCGTTGTGTTTGTAGATCTATGCTGTGCAGTTGTGAACCAAATAGCTATATATTCCAGAGAAGATTTCTTTTTTCATTCACCTCAGTAGAAGCCTATCACACTCTGACGCCCTTTATGAGGCATATATCACCCTCACAATCTGCACCGTCTCCCCTTGGCTTGAGCTGGTATTGATTTAAAAGCGTCCAGTGACTACTGTTCAATATCCACTCTGATCTCAATACAGAGGTACCAATTCAAGCAGCTCCTTGCAAAGGCTGTTGGTTTATTTTATTTTTGTGGTCAGAACGCCCTCAGTGAAATATTGAAAGACATTTGTTTTCATCAGTGTAAGGTTAGGCTGAGAGGTTAGGGCACTTACACACCACAGAGAGCACTGACAGAGTGTATGATGGAAAGAATTGCTTAATATTTTGAGGGTGATCTAATAAAGAGAATTTGATTTCCAAAAGCACAACTGTGCCTACCTATCTAAAACTCTCATTGGTCAACAGATGACTATTGCCAAGAAAAGAGATTAGGATGCAAAAATGCCTTTAGGATGTGCCCACCTAACTTAAGCTTTGCCATTTGTCAGCAAAAAGGATAAAGAGTTTGCAAATACTGCAATGTTGTAGTATATAGAGATGCAGAAAGATAAGGCTGGAACAGGAAGACATGCAAAAAAGAAAACATAGTTTAAATGTTCTTAACTTTTGGTTACATGATGGAGAATAACTTTTGCAAACTCTTGCATTTTTCTATTAAAAATATGAAAGGAAACTAAAGCCTTGTCAGACTTTGTGATTAACATAATGTTCGGTAAGAGTACGGCACTTATACAGTTTATGTAAATGGGAATGCTACTTTCTCGCAATAAGCTGCTTTCTGGTGTCCGTGTAACATAGTCAATGTTTCACAAAAGAGAAGGCACACAATTTGGCTGATTCTAAAGCAGAAAGCCATGCATACCAGAGCAAAATGGAAAAAACACTTTTTTATTTCTCCCCTTTTCTCCCCAATTTGGAATGCCCAAATCCTATGTCTTCGTGGTGGCATAGTGACTCGCCTCAATCCGGGTGGCGGAGGAGGAACCTCAGTTACCTCTGTGTCTGAGACCATCAATCTGCGCATCTTATCACGTGGCTTGAGCACATTACTGAAGAAACGTGGTGTGTGTGTGTGTGTGTGTAGAGGCTTCGCACTATTCTCCACATCATCCATGCACAACTCATCACACGCCCCACCGAGAGCGAGAACCATATTATAGCGATCACAAGGAGGTTACCCCATGTGATTCTACCCACCCTACCAACCTGGCCAATTTGGTTGCGTAGGAGACCTGGCTGGCGTCACTCAGCATGCCCTGGATTCTAACTTGCAACTCCAGGGGTGAAAAAAAAACAAATTTTTAATGTTCATAAAGTGCTGAAACTTTGCTCAGTGTAAACAACTTGGAATCATGTTTAATAGTGTAACAGTCACATAAAGTGCTCTTTGCAAAATGATCTACTTCACAACACAGCACAACGAATGAAACACAATGCAGGTGTTTGAGATGTCTTTATAAAAATGTAAGTTCTTTTCAACTTGGTGTCTAAAAATGGGGCTATTCTGTGTGAGACGCTGAAAGAAAAAACACTGAGATTCATAGCAACTGTCAAAGACGTCCGTATAGCGCATATTATCAGAATATAGAAAAACAGCGCAGACACACACAAAAGCATGTTTGAACAGCCCCTAATTCACCCTATACATGAAAAGCTGACCCAAATCCATCCAGAAACCAAATGGTTTGTCGAAACTCGATGAGTTTGGCTTGGGTTGATGACCTCTTTTGCACGTGTAGAATAACTGAATAGTGATTTTGGTATTTCAATAGTGGTGTGTCAAACAGTTAACTGAACGTTGACAATCTGTGCACATCCCTAATAAGAATATGAAAGTTTTAAGATAAGAATAACGAAAGTTTTGAAGTTTTTCAGAAAAACAGACAAGGACTTTGCGATTATCGCAATGTAGAAAAGTCACAAGATAAGGCTGAATTCACACGATGGAGCATCACTTTTGCAAACTTTTGTAAACCTTTGCTCTTTTCTTTTTAAAAAGCAAAGGAAACTAAAGCTTTATCAGACTTTTTGATTAGCATAATGATTTGGTCTAAAGGCCTTTGCACGCCAAATGCAAATTTTCACCACAATTTCGCTGTAATTAACAATGAACAAAAAATATTCTTATGAAGTCATTCATACCTAGACCGAACAGTCTTTAACAGTTCTACTGTCATTAACAGTAAAGTATTTAAAAGTGGGTCAGACTAAAGATGGGTTTGGTGTGAAGATGTTGTCACCCTTAATTCGTAACATGCAGTTTTGAGCAAATGTATAACAAGTAGATTATTGTATACGTGGTATACGTGGCTCTTGCATATAATCAGTATTGCTCCAAATGCTAACAATTGGATCAACAGTTGATAACAACAGTTCTAAACGTTAATATTATTTATTACACTTGATTCTTTCTAATCACCCATCAGATTGTGTATACATGATAATACTGCCAGTCAACTTGTCCAGCAGGTGAAATAGTTTATGAAGTGTCTCAAATGTTTTCTTTCTTGTTGAGCAAATCAACTATTAACTCGTCATTGCTGCTTTTTCGATCTGCTTGCTAGAGAACTCGCTTGCTTGCCTTTCATATTGTGATTCTATGGCTGTTTACTAAGTAGTTCTTCTTCTCATCCATGATGGGTGAAAGACAGACCAGCTGAAAGGTGCTTTGCACCACCTATTGTAAAGCTGTGAATGTCTTAACGGCCATCATTCACCTCGCTTTTAATGTGAAAGTAACATTTGTTGGAGATTCGTTTTTCATTATCGCCTCACCTCTAGTGCGCAAAGGCCTTAAAACAGTAAGAAAACCTAACAAAAGATTTGACGTTTTCAGGAAAACAGACAAGGAATTTAGTGATTACAGCAATGTTGGATAAAGGTATGACTGGACTGATTCTAAAACCTTAAGACACCTAATGATAGTTTTGACATTTGTTGGAAAAACAGACAAGGAATTTGTGATTCCCAAAATGACCACGTTTGCTTGAAGTGGCGTTCTGAAACGTAATGTAAAGTTTCTCCCGGAAAGCACAGCTTGTGTGGTCATGTTCTAACAGGTAGAGTGCCATGTGTGAACAGACCGGAGAACAAACGTCATAGAATGGAGCCCAACAACAAGTCAACAAAGCAGAAAGAATTCAAAATTTCTGTGAATACAGTGGTAAAAGCACATACTCTATAAACTATACCAATTTATACACACCATTGTAAAATATTGAGGTTCACGTGTGCGCTTGTACATTGGCAGAATCACCGAGTTTATAGTAAGAGGGAAACCCCACTATTGCACTGCAGTTCCGCTGCAAGTCATGCTAAAAAGTTAGAAAACAACCCTGGAATATCTGGCGATAAAGCAAAGCAACTGGGAATAAAAGTAGTGAAGTCTTCCTCGGATACCATGTTTGCTATTAAAATAAATGTGCCGTGGGGAATTTACGTTGCTGTGGAGAAAGCTTCACAATAACTGACCGCATGTATATGGGAGTAAAGAGTACGGCACTTATACAGTGCATGTAAATGGGAATGATATTTTCTCGCAATAAGCTGCTTTCTGGTGTCCATGTAACATAGTCAATGTTCCACAAAAGAGAAGGCACACAATTTGGCTGATTCTAAAGCAGAAAGCCATGCACAAAAATGGAAACTGAGTTGGGGGCGGTAAATGTGAAGTGAGTGATGTGAACTGAGAGAAAGGCAGAGGGAAATGGGATGGAGAGGGCTGCAGAGGCTGGAGTAATTGTCCCCTGAAGCAAATAATTGAGGCAGGAGTGGGGTGAGGGCTGGGGGAGGCTAAAATATGACCTTGCACCCCATAACTCCTGCAATCCTGTAGACGGAGAGAGAGAGAGAGAGAGAGAGAGAGAGAGAGAGAGGTGGAGAACATGGCTTCTGCCTACATTTCCAAAAAATTAAGCCTGGAATAGACAACAAGGATGAAACTGAGTCATGGACTCACTGAAGGCCTGTTTGCATGGTTCGTGTCAATGTTTCCCAATGCACTGAATTATATCAAGAGTATGTCTAGAGGTGGGTGGTATGACGAAATGTTTTTGTTATTTCATACCACGTTAAAAGTACATCTAAACACTAAACTTGGACTTGACTGTGAAAACTACTGTTCATTGGATTTTCAGGTTTTTTATGCTTATGAATGTGCATAATTATGTGCGTCTGAGCCATTAATTCCTCCTGTGAAGGAGAGATGAGATGACTGAAAAAATGTTTGTTGGAAGAGAAAATTCGAAAAGCATCATACGGAAAGATTGAGAGAGGAGAGTGAATAATTGAGAAACAGAAAGGTAGAAAGCTACGGTTTGATGGAGGAAACGTGAAAAAGGAGACATTTTCCAAACAGCTCAGATGAAAGAGTAGGAGCGCTCGATGAATCACAGTGAGCTCTAATCAGGTTATCCTGACACTGCGATGACAGTGCAAGCCTTCCCTGCCTTCATTTCGCTCCTCTCTGCCAAATGATTATAGATGCTCTGTTCATTTATCCCGGAGCATAGAAGCATCTTCCCGCCGAGGATCCCTCCTGCTCCATTTCTGCTCATAAAGACCTTAAGCACCCTCAGGTGTTCCACGGCTTCTTCGCCAATCTTATTTGCACGTTTGTCTTGCCCGTTTTGTGTTCGCTCTCCCCCACTTTCCAACTGATGTTTTTTTCTGTTTGCGAAAAGTGAGATTGATGCACCTCTGATGTGCAGGTTTTGAGTTTTGCATATGTGGGTAGAAGACTTATAACATGGAGCTTAGATTTTAGATTGTAATGTGTATATTTGTATATCCCCCTGAGGCCGAGTGTGACTGCTGTGTGCATTTTCCATTCCCCTTTTTGATTTGTAACTAGTAGCACCTAACAAACAAGCAAAAAATGAAAACAGTTTCGAGAGCAAATCGTTTTCCCATTACTACCCATTAACCAATTAACATTTTTCAAAACTTTTCAAAACTTGAACTGACACTGAATGCTCCAGGCAGACTAATTTACACTTAGGGTGTGTTTACACTTGGCAGGTTTGGTTCGATTTAAACGAACTCTGGTGCGATTTCTCTGTTAGTGCGGTTCATTTGAACAAGTGTGAACGCTGCCATCGGAACCTCGGTGCTCAAGCGGACTGAGACCTCCTGAATAGTGGGTCTCGGTCCGCTTCCAAATGAACTCTGGTGCGGTTCGATTGATATATGAACGTAGAATGGACCAAAGATGTCTAACGGACCAAAAACAGGAAGTAATTTGCCTTTACTGACCTCAAGCATACCTGGTTCTTCTCATCATAGGAGCTATGTTTCCCGTTACAGTTCGGTACAGGTGTCGGAACCGCCGCCAGCCGTCCTTGCAGAATATCATCGTTTGTGTGTGCAATGGAGGAATTCCTGGTACTGTTCTGACTCCTTTACACATTTAATTAACTCTTCGTTTGTTCTCAGCTGGTAAAAATACCACCATATATACATATATACATCCAACCAGCCCAGCAGCCAGCATTGTTTTGGATGTTCGGCAAGTTCTGTCACAAAATATACATCATGAAAACTGTCCAATCAGGTTGTGACTTTTTCCTGATGCCTTATGTTTTGTATTTTTAGGTTTGGTGTTAAAAATGCCAGTGTAAATGCTAAGTGAACCAGGACTAAATGTATCATTTTCTTTTTTGGTCCAGACCAAGAGAACCAAGAGAACCGAACTACAAGTGTGAACACACCCATAGAAAACTCCTGATGTTGTTATAACAATACTAAATGCACATACCATTTTACTTGAAGTGAAAATCAAACCTCATTTATTGTTTACATCTCAGGTTTTTAAATCCATAAGGATCTCTTTCTCAACAGCAATATCAGCAGTGATGACAGCCGACTGGTCAGCAAGATCTCTCGCTCTTCGCTTTCAAATTACGTACATCACTTAAAGCGTGATTGTGTCACTCAAGGCCAGCTAGAAGGGCTCCACTGTGACATATCCTAAAGACCACATAAAAAAACAAATAAATCAATCTGATTGGCTGCTGAATCTGACAATCTGACTTTAGATGTCTGTTCACTGCAGTGTTGAGGGATTCTGCAGAAATTCTGAAGTCCTGACGGGGTTGAGCTCAGACTCACGGGGCATGGCTTCGGGCATGCTGATTTGTGAAACAGTTGTCACACTATGCTTATAAGGATTAAGGAATAAATTCTGATTGGATAAACTTTGTGTGATTGAAAATTCATAGGCAAAAAGGTCAATGAGAATGAAAGGATGAAACAAATATTTATTTATTAGACATGTTACACCAGCAGTGAAGTTATTGCTGGCCCTGAGAAATCACCACTGGTCAATTTTAATTAATTTGAACTATGCGTTGTATAAAGCAAAGCCAAAATACAACGTCCACTTATGTAGGGTTAGTGAATTTTTTTAGATAATTTACCTGTTCATCATTTCTTTGAATAGTTCACTATTTCTAGTCTTTTTTTGTGTTTTCTTTTGATTGCTTTTGTAGGTGACAATGATTTTTTTCAACTGTATTAAAACTGGTTTTTAATACAAATTAAGTTTTTTTACATTGCCATTAGACAAACTATTAAAAACAATTTTTTTGCACATTTAATACATTAGGCTTTAAAGGTCATTATCCTCCTGAGGTCCAGCAATTAATTTTTGTGTCGTTCATTTGTTATTTAAGTTTGTCTTAGCCCATAAATCTTGGGGTATTATTGTGATACCAAATGTTTGACAGTTTGGCTGGATTTGGATTGAAATGTATTACAGTTAAATTCAGCCCATCAAATACAAAATTAATAAAAGATGTATAACATGACACTCTAGGAGACCAATGGATTTATTTGTTTCATTATAAAAATTTATATCAGGTGGAAAAAATGCACACAAAATAATTTACAAATGTTTTTATTTTATTTTGATTATTTTGATCTGTTTGTTTTGGTTAGATACTATACCTGGTCACAATTTCTTTGTAAAATTTGTATTATATATTTTTCACTCTTTATTTGATTATTATTTCTTTATTATAATTATTATTATTACAATTTTTTATTATTTTTATTATTTTTGCAGGTGACCATTATATTTATTAATTCATTCAAATCGGGTCATAAAAACAGGATGAATAATTATTATGTATTTTTTTTTTTATGAATGCTGATTATGTAGCATGTCACACTGCAGGTGATCAACTATAACTTTTTTTTATAATTATAAGAATTCCTAATTGTAGTTGAATTTTTTTTAAGGCATAATATTTTAACACCATTTTTATTATATTAAAATTGTATATAAAATGTATATTTTTTTTACACTGCTATGATACTGTATGTGCCAACTGACCACAGCTCTATCACAGTTTTCTGAGTTTGGATGTTAAATTATTATTGTGTTAGTTGTTGCTAGTTACTTTAGGGGTATTTAAAAATCTTCCTTTAAGATTTGTTCTTCTATCCATGATGTGACCCAATCAATGGAAGGTCAACCGATATTCCGCTCTAATTTTGTTCCCCATTCTCTGCAGAATTTCCTTTGTCTTTGACAAGTATGGATCGCTCCGTACTGAACTAAATTGGGAATGGATTTTTGTTCCAAAAGGTTTTGCACCACTTGAAATGTCACCGACCAACTGAGTTTCTGAAAGTCTGAAATTGCTGAATTACTCTGGGGGTATATTTTTGGAACTAGTCAGTAAAGCTGCTCTGCCATGCAGTCTTTCTTTCTCCTGTCTCTTCTAACAGTAATAGCTGGTCTCAGTGAGTGATTGCCCATTGCTCCAGCCCACTGAAAGCAGCATATCTGTGCCTCTGCTTCTTTTTTATGTCAAGCGTCTTTAATGTCCAGGACAGGGTTGCGCCTGCTGTGCATAAGCTCTCATGCAAGTTGGGATGTAAAGTTCACACTAAGGGCTTAGTAACTACTAGTTAGTTTGTAACTAAGTCAGTGCTTAATTTGGTTGCACCATCCGTTCTTAAGGCAAGACTTAGCTTGTAGGTTGTAAGCTATCCGTAAAGTAATGCATAGTTGCATAATATGACGTTTACCTGAATTATCCAATAAGCAGCCTTCAAATTTGTACACAGAAGTGTTAAAAAGCCATGAACTTGTTACAGTTTATGTTCAAACCTTGTTTGCTCACTTAACTGTCAGCTGTTATACATTATATCCCCATTAAAATACGATATGTAGTAAAAGTAGATTTGATAGGAACTGTATCTAAAATAATTAAGGGGTGATACATAAATACTTATACAACAGGCTGGAAAAATAGACATTTATTCATTTTAATATCATATATATATATATATATATTTTGTAGTGCTTAAATTGTGACTTAGTGCCCTTTTACGCTACAACTAGGCTAAGTTGTAACTTACATATAGCTGGTGCAACCGGCCCCCAGGGGAGGAAAATGTTGTGCAGGGGAATCATTACGCTTACTTTTTGGGAGTATAAAACTAATCCTACCCACCTTCCACTAAGGTCATCTTAGTCCATGTTGAGAGATTTCATGCTATTCCATCTCAATCATGGCCTCATTTATGGAAACGATCCATCTGGTTGCATCTTGCTCTTTGGCTGCGCTAATAAGCATGTTGAAGCGTTTTACTCAACATCATCTGGAGTGACCACCCTTGGGTTGGTGGTGGGTGTGAAATGTGCATTCTGTTTCTAATGGTGATAGATAATGAGTGGGCACTGTACGCTGCAGATTGAAATTCTTAATTGATCAAACATGCTCGAGTGCCAGTGGGAAACCATGCTTCAGGAACCGAAATATTCCATAAGGGCCGACTGCCAAAGCCCTCCTCCATTTGAAATGTGTCAATAGGCACTTACGCCAAGCTATTTCTTGACAGGAAAAGAATTGGCCATCATATTGTGGAAGAAGGAAGCATGCACCGACACAATACAGATTACAGAAGCGTTATTGACTTCATGTGATGAGTATTTGATCTGGAAAATCTATATATTTCCAGCAAAACATGAATTCTCTCTTTACCACAAGACTTTTAACAAATGATAGAGAATTTCCAGTTGGGAGTCATTGTTACTTCTCACAAAGGAATAACCCATGAGTTGTCACTTGGCTATAGGTCTGACTATAATGGTCTGGCTGAATTGTATATATTGATCGGTTGAGCTCAGGCTCTGGTAAGCTTGACCTCACCATTGATCTGTGTAGATCTGTGTAGTTCACACAGGAACAAGCTTTTGTGACCATCCGCTCTGTTTTTTAGGTGCTGAAACCCTATTGTAATTGTTAAGATTATTATTATTATTATTATTATTTACCCCTACAACTGATCGTGCAGACCATACCGTAAGGCCTAAAGACGTCATACTTTGGGGATTGGTAGTAGTCCGGCTGACTTGTCACATGCATAAAATCGGCCGATCGGCCAATGGGGGGGCGCTATATGAACAAAGCAATAAAAAAAAAATCTCACATTTTGGGCTTTAATTCTTTAAAGTTAAAGCTTAGAAACAAAAATAAAATTTTCTGTGATTCCTTGCATCACGATAAATAGTTTTGTCCCCTGTCAAATGTTTGCTCCACCCTTTCGTTTCACCTCTTTTTGGGATTTTTGTTAATTTTTTTAAACGAACTAGTTCTAGGCCGTTCACCCTATTGGAATAAAACCAGTGCAGAAAGATTCAGCAATATGAAAATGTATCAAATAAGTTTGAACTTTTGATTCATCATCGCAATGGTACGCCAAAACTTACGTAGCGTGAGTGAGATCTTATCACCAAATTCTGGACACTTATGTAAGATGTCAATCTTTGATCATTGAGCGCAACAGTTAGAGCATAAACCGCTAAAGACAGACCTACTGTGAGCTCAGAGGTTGTAAATCAGTGGTATATGCCTCTGTTGAAGCCATCAGTCAGCGTTATCTCAACTCAAACATTGTGTTCATGGCTTAGAACTCTTTATAAAGGATTTTATGAAATCCCTATGGAAATAATTAATGGGGAAAATACTTCCGGAACCAATGCGGCTGAAAAAGTGGGCGGGCACTGTTGCACACTATTGTGTCGTATCTTGCTGTGTTTTCAGCATTTTGCGCTGGAGCGCCACAGTTTTAAAGAAGCCATGTCAAGGACTTTTAAAGACTTTAAACTATTAACAAAGCATATTTAGACACCCGTGTTTTTTCATTCGTTGCGCTTCTGCAAGCTTTTTTTTTAGCGCAAGACGTGTTCGGTCTGAATGGCCCATTATGCTTGAGACTTGTACAAGTAGGGATATCTCCTTGTTTTTTTGCATGGCTTTTCCTTTCTGATTTTGCTGAGAGCAGAGACCTGTTCGTGCAATAGCATTGCAATTTTTACTCATAAATGACAATTTGATTTGAACTTATGAAGGAGAGTGTGCATTTACCAATCAGGATCTGCTCGAAGCCCTATTGACCTCTTCCGGCATATACTTGCTTCCCAATTCATCACCAAAATCCAATACACTCAAAAACGCAATCATTTCTAAAATCATCAGAAATTGACGGTGCAAACCTGATGTCAAGTTTGGCCAAGGGCAGTAGATCTATTCCATTCCATCCGAATCATCAGTCCCCAAGTGCAGGATTCCCCCGGATTTGACTTGCAGGGCCTCTGTTAAACTGTGATAAAATGCCTGGTGAATGATAAATTAGTCCCATTATTCTCCATACACTCTCAGGGAAGGGGGCCACGTGAATGGAAACCTTAGATGACCTTTCTCTCCAGTGCTACACATCATGAACGATTAGACTTCATTATGGACAAGGTCATAAAAGGATACATTCATAACCACAGACTCATGCCTCGGTTCTGCCGTAACTCTGCTGCCATCAGAGCTTAAATTGACAGCATAACGGAGATTGTGTGTCAGCTCAGTGATTGGTAAATTGACTTTTTTTGCTAGACCCCAGTGCAGCTTCAAGCTAAACTGAAGGCAGCGAGACCTTGCCCTTGGAGGGGCGAGAGTGGGTGCGCTGCAGGAACGAGCAGGTCCTACTGGACAAGTGAATAAAATCAAAGTGCCATGAATGAGATGTATTTATGTTTCTCCTCCCATCATGGTTAAAGTAAGCTGATCCGGGCATGGTGATTTCAATGCTGCCTTGAAAGGAGATGAGCACCGCTGAGATTAACTTGCGCTCTGCCAGCGAAAATAATCAATTAAACTTCATTTAAGTGCAGTTTACCCTCAGTAAATCAGGCCAGGAATCAAATACCACACGCTGTTTAATGACTAGTCACAGGTCTTTACATACAACTACATAAAGTGCCTGGCTAGGTAGGGATGTCTTCATTTCGTCAAAATAGTCCAACTCTTGGGTGAAGAAGAGCTGATTAGGTGAAGAAGTGCACAAATGCAATAACTGGTCCTAAAGTAATAAAGGGCCAAAATGTAATATCATTTGATCCTAAATGCAATAAAGGCTCTAAATGTAATAACATTTAAGACCAGAAGTGTTTAGAGCATTTATTAAAATTAGAACCAAACAGATATTTAATTAAGGTGTTTATTACATTTATGGAAAAAAAGTCATTATATTTATACCCCTTAAATTATATTTATGACCAAAGGTATTTGCATTTAAGGACTTTGTTTAGGACCAAAGGTTGTTACATTCAAGGCCTTGAATAAAATTTAGCACAAAATTTTACTACATTAAGGACCAAAGGCTATTACATTTAGGGACTTTATTACATTTAAGTTTATTACATTTAGTGCCTTTGTTACATTATGGACCAAATATTTCTACTTTTAGGGCTTTTATTACATTTAGGACCAAAAGTTGTTACATAAGGGAGTTAATTACATTTTGGACCACATTTTATTACATTTAGGGACCAAAGGTTGTTATACAGGTGAAACTTGAAAAATTAGAATATCATGCAAAAGTTCATTAATTTCAGTAATTCAACTTAAAAGGTGAAACTAATATATTATATAGACTCATTACAAGCAAAGTAAGATATTTCAAGCCTTTATTTGATATAATTTTGATGATTATGGCTTACAGCTTATGAAAACCCCAAATTCAGAATCTCAGAAAATTAGAATATTGTGAAAAGGTTCAGTATTGTAGGCTCAAAGTGTCACACTCTAATCAGCTAAACACCTGCAAAGGGTTCCTGAGCCTTTAAATGGTCTCTCAGTCTGGTTCAGTTGAATTCACAATCATGGGGAAGACTGCTGACCTGACAGTTGTGCAGAAAACCATCATTGACACCCTCCACAAGGAGGGAAAGCCTCAAAAGGTAATTACAAAAGAAGTTGGATGTTCTCAAAGTGCTGTATCAAAGCACATTAATAGAAAGTTAAGTGGAAGGGAAAAGTGTGGAAGAAAAAGGTGCACAAGCAGCAGGGATGACAGTAGCCTGGAGAGGATTGTCAGGAAAAGGCCATTCAAATGAGTGGGGGAGCTTCACAAGGAGTGGACTGAGGCTGGAGTTACTGCATCAAGAGCCACCACACACAGACGGGTCCTGGACATGGGCTTCAAATGTTGTATTCCTCTTGTCAAGCCGCTCCTGAACAACAAACAACGTCAGAAGCGTCTTACCTGGGCTAAAGAAAAAAAGAACTGGTCTGTTGCTCAGTGGTCCAAAGTCCTCTTTTCTGATGAGAGCAAATTTTGCATCTCATTTGGAAACCAAGGTCCCAGAGTCTGGAGGAAGAATGGAGAGGCACACAATCCAAGATGCTTGAAGTCCAGTGTGAAGTTTCCACAGTCTGTGTTGGTTTGGGGAGCCATGTCATCGGCTGGTGTTGGTCCACTGTGCTTTATTAAGTCCAGAGTCAACGCAGCCGTCTACCGGGACATTTTAGAGCACTTCATGCTTCCTTCAGCAGACAAGCTTTATGGAGATGCTGACTTCATTTTCCAGCAGGACTTGGCACCTGCCCACACTGCCAAAAGTACCAAAACCTGGTTCAATGACCATGGTATTACTGTACTTGATTGGCCAGCAAACACGCCTGACCTGAACCCCATAGAGAATCTATGGGGCATTGCCAAGAGAAAGATGAGAGACATGAGACCAAACAATGCAGAAGAGCTGAAGGCCGCTATTGAAGCATCTTGGTCTTCCATAACACCTCAGCAGTGCCACAGGCTGATAGCATCCATGCCACGCCGCATTGAGGCAGTACTTAATGCAAAAGGGGCCCAAACCAAGTACTGAGTACATATGCATGATTACACTTTTCAGAGGGCCGACATTTCTGTATTTAAAATCCTTTTTTTTATTGATTTCATGTAATATTCTAATTTTCTGAGATTCTGAATTTGGGGTTTTCATAAGCTGTAAGCCATAATCATCAAAATTATATCAAATAAAGGCTTGAAATATCTTACTTTGCTTGTAATGAGTCTATATAATATATTAGTTTCACCTTTTAAGTTGAATTACTGAAATTAATGAACTTTTGCACGATATTCTAATTTTTCGAGTTTCACCTGTATTTAGGGCCTTTATCATTTAGGACCAAATATTGTTACATTTAGGGCCTTTATTACATTTAGGATCAAAGGTTATTACTAGTGCTGTCAGTCTATTAAAAATTGTAATTGCATAATCGTATTTGTAGTTTAATCACATTTGTAGTTAATCGTGATTAATTGTAGATTTGGAAAGTGCTGAAATTTGACTATATATTTCCTTGTCAAAATGCATTTTTTCCACCTTAGGAAAAAAGAAAAGAAAACAATATATAGCCTTCCACAATATAAAGATAGAAATGCACTAAAATAGCACAAATTCAGGTAACATTAAACATTTCTCAAAGTCTAAGTGGAATTTTGATTAATTTAAGAACTAGTCCACACATAGGTTGAATATTCATTGCAATGGGCATTAAATCTCTTAAATGCTCATCCTCTGCACTATTGATTTGCTGGTAGACTGTGGCTATCTGCTTTATTACAGCAATCGTGAAGCCGCATTCATGATTTGAGTCAGAGCATCAACGCCAGTGTAGAGCGGTGCTTTGAAATTACCATGCGTCACGAGTCACATCTGTGCTTATTTTGTACATCAAATAGCTCTAAGAGCTCCTTTCTTCAAGCAATTATTTTATTTACTGAGATAACCTCCGCAGCCCGCAGCCAACTAGCGTGTTAAGACAGTTCCGCCCATAGAATGTCTGTAGGACCGCCACGTAAGCTTGTAGGCTCACATGGTTGAAGGGCTCAAATTACAAAGGTATTTGTAATTTGTAATATATAATATTAAATTATATATTGACATTATTGATAAACTGTTAAGTGTAATTTTGATTTTACTGTGAAAAAAATATGTTGAAATTAATACTGATAAAAAATGATGTGCTGTAGAAATATTTTTCATGGTTAATGTTAAATAATTGAATTAACAAATGTTAATGAATACAACCTTATTGCAAATACTTACCATTAATTTGCTGTAGCCGTAGCATTTATTCATAAACATTTATTTATCAAAAAACAAAACAAAAAAACAATAGTATCTTATCATTTATTGATCATTTTTACATTACAAGTATTCAGTGAAAATTAATCATGGCTGACTGTTAATACTAGTGAATTTCTACAATGGCATCAGTAACTGAATTTTTTTAAATGATGCTGCATCCATGCCTCTAGGTGTCAGTGTATGTCAAAGATGACATATTCAGAAAATTGCACCTTTAATCTCTTTTGTTAGCACATTACATATATTGACATAAAGATATACAGTTAAGCATAATGTGATTTGAATGATTCATCAAATTCCTATTATTGATTGTAACACAAGGAGTTTAGCTCAATATACTGTACGACTCCCCCTCCCTTTCATGCGCTTTCCCTCCAGTAATCTTTGTCTTTGTCATCACTGTGCAATACTAACAGCTGTGTGTTCACACCGCCACGGCTTCTGCTCAACGAACATTCACACTCAGCACATGTTGTGTTAATGAGGATCAGAGATGCGTTCAGGCCCAGGGCACCAACATAACTCGCATCATCAGGACCGTGACTGAGGACTAGGTGCAAGCTGGTATGGCTCAATCCTTTAGTCTCACTGAGGCACGTAGAACTGTCATTCCCTGATGAAGGGATTAAGAGAGGAGAGGAATAAATGGAGAAGGATAAATAGTTGTAGCATAGTAATCTCGTTGCCCTACAGGGCTCAGTTGCTGAAGGCGTTTACTGATTGTTTTTATTTATTTATTTAATTTGGTTTGAAAATGACAAAATGTCCATTAATATTAGTATGGCGAACAGAAAAGTTCCTCATATTCTGTTCTGGAAGCTCTTGATCAGGATCCTGCTTCTTTTGGACCTTGGATGTTTGGTATTTGTGTTTTTCCAGAGAGCATTGTCAAAGCTCTAATGACAGCAAAGTAGGGCTGCACCTAACGCTTATTTTTTTATCAATTAATCTAACAAATCTAACGGTAATTTTTTTATCGATTAATCTAACGATTATTTATTTTTATCGGTTAATCTAGCAATTATATTTTGTCGGTTAATCTATCGATTATTTATTTTTATCGGTTAATCTAACGACTATTTTTTTTATCGATTGATCTACCGGTTAATTTTTTTATTGATTAATCTACCGATTATTTATTTTTATCGATTAATCTAGCATCTATTTTTTTATCGATTAATCTGCCGATTATTTATTTATTTATTTTTTATCGGTTAATCTACCGATTATTTTTTTGCCAATTACTGTGCCGATTCTTTTTGCGATTTGTTGTTTAGTCTAGCGACTAATTTGCTGATTTTTCTAATGGTTTATTATTATTATTTCTTGATTAATATAATAATTAATTAACCCAAAATAAATATTAAAAACTCATCTCATTAATATTTCAATATTTTAATAAATGATCTTCTCTTAAACACAAACAAATGTACAAGAAACAAAGTGTGCACTGCAGGACATTATTCTGCAACAAAAATAGCCCTGTTTTAACTGGTAATCTCAATTTTACAGCCCAACATTACTTTTATTTTGGAGAGATTTTATGTTGGACTGCTAAACTTGAGGTTGCACAATGTTTTGATATTCCTCCTGAAAGTGACTTGAATTTTACATTTGTTTCATTTATTTTGTTTCATTTATTTTGTTGTTGGATTGCTAAATGTATATTCATTTTATTTTATGAGTGATTTTATGTAAGAACTTGTTCAATTCGAGTAACAGGAAAGTGCAATCTACATTTAGCAATCCAACAACAAGATAAATGAAACAAATGTAAAATTCAGGTCACTTTAAGGGGGAATATCAAAACATTGTGCAACCTCGAGTTAGCAGTCCAACATAAAATCATTTACAGTAAAATTAGTGCGTATGTAGAGTAACACTTAAATGTTTTTCTAACAGGAATAACTAAAACTTGCATTCTTAATCAACTCTCAGTAAAATAAACATTTGTAACAAAATTCACAAGGTAGGAACATAATAATGAAAATTAGGGGTCATGATTGTGAAATTTGGCTGACAATTAATTGTCAAACAAATAAATGTGATTTTGATTATTGTTTTAGGACTATGATGATTCATTGTCTGTTTAAGGTGTTTCCCGAATATGATGATTAATTACCATACAAACTCATGTCATTTATACAAATGTAGCTTGGGTCACATGATAAAATAAGGGTATATGATTTCCTTTTCAGGCTTCAAAAACGTATGAATGACAGTCAAATAAAATTATAAAATTATTAAAATAATATTTTAATTATCAAAATATGTCTAAATATGTAAATGTACACAGGATAAGCGGTTGACGATGGATGGATGGATGGATGGATATTATATTATATTGTATTATATTATATTATATTATATTATATTATGCAATAGTAAAATATTTCTGCCTTAAATTCTTCACTTTCACACATTATTTTAAGGCTCTCTGGTTAACTCACAAGCCCTTATTTTTAATATTGTTTCCACAGAAAATCTCCACAGAAATAGAGCAGGACATTTCCTCTGTCTCACTGCATGTTATAACACTGCGTGAATAAACCCACAATGACCACGCGTATTTGACATTACATGGCCGTAAAGTGAAACTGGAGCGCTTTGCGTTCACAAAACAAATCCGTTTATACCTTGTTTATATTTTCGCGGGCGTTTTGCGCACGCCTCTGTAGACGCCGCACATCAGAGCGAGCGCTTGAGAAGTGGTCAATCTTTACACGCTCTCAAGAGAGCTGTTCTTGTGACGTCAGAGGTGCGGCTCCCTGAGATGTTTGGAGTTCAAGTGAATGAGACACAAGTGCTTTTTTCCTCCGTGCTCACTGGCGAGTGAAATGTTAAATTGTACTTGCCAGTGGCTAATAACAGACGTTTTATAACCACTCACAATGTAGAGGTCTGCATGGCCGTTAAAGTAAACAGAAAATATAAAACGGCCAAATAACAAAATTAGATGAGGCATGTTGTGAAGTTACGTTAGCAGCGGTGCAGAAATTACTTTTAACATAGGGACGATGAGGAAACATTTAGAAAATATATTTTAAGTGACTACTACTAACAGAAACACGTGCTGCAATACTATATCATGTTTGGGTGGGGACAAAAAGTAAACAGGACTTACGCTGCTGCCATCTTGACAAGCGCTCCAGGATGCTGTTGCTTCAAGTGCTCGTTCATGGCGGATGTACGGCTGTGATAAGCCATTTCCAATTTGCATATCTTACACAGCACCACATCATTGGCTCTCCGGCTAAAATACTCCCACGCTTTAGATCACCATGGGCAAGTTTTTTTTAGCTGCAGTTTGTTCTTTGGGGAATCCATGCTTAAACCGGGTGAAAGTCAGCAAAGTTTAACTCAATGGTAAATGGTCTGCACTTATATAGCGCCTTTTTAACCTTAGCGGTATTCAAAGCGCTTTACACTGCGTCTCATTCACCCATTCACACACACATTCACACACCAATGACGGCAGAGCTGCAATGCAAGGTGCTAGCCTGCCATTGGAAGCAACTTGGTATTCGGTGTCTTGCCCAAGGACACTTCGGCATGTGGAGTCATGTGGGCCGGGAATCGAACCGCCAACCCTGCCATTAGTGGACAACCCGCTCCACCACCAGAGACACAGCTGCCCCGTAGCCAAAACAAAAACATCTAAGTGAACAATATAGCATTATGATTTTAAGAAAAGCGGTATAAAAAAATAAGTACAAATGTTTGTATTACAATTCAATTAATTTGACCAATAGGTTGCGCTGTCTCCAAATTTATATGTTGAGGTCAGGTTGTGGTGACAATGACCGAGTTTCATGTCAATATGCCAAAGTGTTGCCGAGATACAGCCTCAGATCCTTTTTGGTGTCTTTCTATCCAATTTGTTGGTGTGCTATTCAAGAACCGTTTGGTCTTTTGGAAAAAAAAATCAAATAATTTTGTCATGAGTGTCCCTAGATAATTCCCACCAAATTTCATGTGAATCTGGCGTAGGGTCTAGGAGTAAAAAAAGTATGCTTTCAAGTAAATTCATAATGGTGGACAGGAAGAATGGCCGACCATTGCAAATTGGGTATCAACGAATTTGGCATTACCCAAGGAACCTAAAAAGAGCAGTCACCGGTTGAAATTAATCTAACGTTATAAGGAGTGGTGGTGGCGGCTTAGTGGGCTAAAGCACAGAAATGGTAAGCAGAAGGTTGCCGGTTCGATCCCCTCAACCACCACAATTGTGTCCTTGAGCAAGACTTCAGGTTGCTCCGGGGGGATGGTCCCTGTAATAAGGGCACTGTAAGTCACTTTTGATTAAAGCACCTGCCAAATGCATACATGTAAATATAAGCATTTTTAAACATTTTGTTCAATCTTTTGACCACAAGGTGGCAATGGACCAGACTTTGTAGGTACACTCAGGGAATTGTGCCAATAATCATGTTTCCATCCAAGGGTTTTTTTGCAATAAAAAGTGTAGGGCATCAAAATGTTTACCGATATACCCGATGAAACCGAAGATTATAAAAAAATTCACAATTGTCGACATAATATTTTTTTCAACTCTAGTGCATAAACTCTTTGTCGATACTTTCAAATGCCGTGAAAAACTAGTTTGGAAACACTTTTTGTCAAGAAAATTGGCTTTAACGCAAACATATAGCATCGCATGACAGAATTTACCCCAATCATTAGCCTGTGTTAATCATGACGACAAGATATACATCCTTGAAAGCCAGTTTATTGTATGTGAAGCAATACTCGCACTTTAATGGATTGGTCTTAATGACATACCTGCTCAGGTATGACACTTCCAGGAGTGCCAACACCAATATCTCGTATCATGCACCTGTCATCGACAAGTGCAAGGAGAACAAATGAATGGCCACTCTTTGTGATTAATTTAATCGCAGTAGCCATCCTTATATTTATTAAAGTTCCTTTTCCACACCATTCAAAATAATAGACGACAGTCATGGAATTAGCCTACAATAAACATATCATATCTGTGCATGAAGATGTTTTAAATTAATAATAAATACACAAGACTAGGAGAAAAGCATCAGTGTGCATTTTTGGAACACTAACATTAAATTAGCCGTACCCTGTTCTGCAGATGAAAAACACCGGCTGAACGACATTCTCAAAATGTTCTACACTTTTTTCCAAGACACACTTTTGATAAAATATCAGAACTATTTATCCAGTGCTGAGTTCACTTTCAGAAAACTAGCTAAAACGTTTAAATATTTTAAATCTAACCCTCTTTACCTTGGATCGCATTTGCTGAGCTTCCTCAGAAAATGAAATTTGCATTATGATGCTAAAATTAATTTTAGATGACAATCAAGTTCAGTTGATCTTTAAAAGTTGCTGGAGAAATATGTGGGACATAATGCTGTTGTGATGACGATGCTTTAGATTAAATGATTGTTCAAAATAGCCTATTGAATATCAGAAATACACCATTTGTAAATCCTGATATTACACCGCATCAATGTTTCTTTAATATCTGTGCACACCACATACACACATCGACGGATGGTCCTTATACTACGACCAAAAGTTTCCCCCACTACTTGGTGCAGGTTGTCAGCTTGAATAGGGCCACGATGATTTGATTTCAGGTCGGAACCGGTGGCAACCTGCGATATGCGCAACATCAGGACCAATATTACAGTCTTATCAGAAGGGCAACAGCTTCCTTTTGATTGCAGTTCCTCGTCCTATGATTGTTTTATTTGTGAAATTACAATGACAATTAGCTGGCTAATTGTCTCAATACTCTCCCCATTTTACCAAAACTTCGTGAGGAAAGAAATTAGGGACATCTGGGAGGCAAAAAGTACACAATTAGTGATTACACAAATTTTTGTATGAAGACGGCTTAAGGGCAAATTTCTTTTGCGATAAACCAAAACGTATGCAACAAAGCGTTTTTTTAAGCATGACGTCATCACGCACACTTTTATTATCGATAAAAGGCTATTTGAATAGAAACAGAATTTTTTTTTTTTACACATTTTCACAAAACAGCACAAAAAGTGGATGGAAACTAGTATAATGATGCATACCGAGTTTCATAATGAAACGCCAATGCGTTGTAAAATAAAGCATTTTAAGACTAAATTAAATATGGGTGACATCCAAAATGGCCGACATGTGTCTCTGTGTGACGGTGTCTCTGTGTGATACTCTGTAGGAATATGCAAGTACTATTTCAATTTTTATGTTGACGTAATCAGAAATTATATATATATATATATACTGTATCTACATATACCTACAAACATACAATATATATATAATGTGTTTGAGTAAAATTAAAATTTTTGTTTTATTCTATAAAGTACTGACAACATTTCTCCCAAACTCCAAATAAAATATTGTAATTTAGAGCATTTATTTGCAGAAAATTGTCAAAATAACTAAAAAGATTCCATGTTTTCAGACCCCGAAAAATGCAAAGAAAACAAGTTCATATTCATTTTTAAACAACAATACTAAATAAAATAAAAAATTTTACTTAGGGAGAGTTCAGAAATCAATATTTTGTGGAATAACCCTGATTTTCAGTCACAGCTTTCATGCATCTTGGCATGCTCTGTACCAGTCTTTCACATTGCTGTTGGGTGATTTTAAAATTCAAGCAGCTCAGCTTTGTTTGATGGCTTGTGGCCAACCATTTCCCTCTTGATCATATTCCAGAGGTTTTCATTGGGGTTCAGGTCTGGAGATTGGGCTGGCCATGACAGGGTCTTGATCCAGTAGTTCTCAATCCACACCTTGATTGACCAGGCTGTGTGGCATGGAGCATTGAACTGCTGGAAAAACAATCCTCAGAGTTGGGAAACATTGTCAGAGCAGAAGGAATAAAGATAACCTTGTATGTGGATGATTCATGCATCCTTCACAAAGACGAATCTGCCCGACTCCAGCATTGCTGAAGCACCCCCAGATCATCACAGATCCTCCGATTAAAGCCTTTCAAATGAACTCAAAACCTAATTAATTTACCTTGATAGCCAAGTAATTACTTTAATTAACTTAAAATGGAGCAAAGCTGAGTAGTGTTAGAAATTGTATCCACAGGAATGTCTTTGAGCAAGAGAGATTAGACATCACTGAAGCTGCTGTAAGTACCGCCATAATTGTTGCAGTGCAAATAAGTCAGAAGGATCCAAGTGTAACACAACAAAGTAAGCGGGCAATACATGGTGGGCTAATCTTTTTTTTTTCAAAGTTAATGTAAGTCATAGGTCAGTGGAACTCACTCATTAATATTTATTAGAGGGGATGTACTTTTTTCAAAAATGTTATACAACAGTGTAATTATTCCATAATTTATTTGATGTATTACACACCACAATGCATTTCCCTTATGTGGCTCCATGTTTCAGCACTGCCCTTCCTTTTACAGATGATGAGGCAGAATCATTTTTCATTGTAAAGATTAATAGGATTTACCTTCTTTTATGTTGCACTCAAAGTGTACTGTGAGCTAAAACCAAAACTGATCCCAGGTGGCCCTGCCAATTCAGCTGATAGTGATTTCAAATGCAGTGATTTCATAAATGTTTAAGTAGTGGTGTTTGCTAAGGCAAGCTTCATTATTACTATTGCTCAAACATGGGGGTTCTGGGATTTAACTAATAAATTTAATATAGTAAATCTACTATAAATGACAAATATTATTTTAAGGCATAATCTACAAACACATTTTTCATCAAATCGTACAATGGTGACTTTGAGACATTACAGTACAAAATTGAACATACATTATTTTTTACTAACTAATAAAACCTTTTTATAGTAACTGAGTGAAAAAGATAGTGATAAAAAGCTGAAATTACCATATTTTACCCTATTTTTACATTATTGTTTCATCAACCAAAAGGTCCTGCAACTTATGTCCTTTAAGTCACTTATTTATATAATATATACACACAGATGATAATATTAGTCATAGTGACTGTACAAGCATTTTAAAGTAGCCTCTATAGAGTATTTTGCCTTAACAAAAGTATTTTATGCAACCTGTTTAAATATTCTGTCCAGTCCACTTAACCAGTTAAATATTCTGTTATCATAACATTATTGTGCGAAGAAACGCAACTCCTCACATCCTCATAAAATGACATTTCATCACACTCAGTCAGTGAACCGTATAATTAGTGCTTAGCAAACAGGGATGCAAATATCAGAAATATGCTTCATCGACAGTCATTAAAGTGAATGAATAGAATACAACAGGCATTTTGCTTTACTCACAGCCTAAAGCAGTTTTTTGGTATACAACATAGAGCTACATGTATGTTATTAACAGATGTGGCTTACAGTATTTATCGCAATGTTTTATTTTTATGAAACATAAACAGAGTATGAAAAACTGTTCAGCATGATTACTTTAAACAAATTAAAACAAGCCCAAATAGTGTGTGATATGATGTTTAGATCCTGAAGAAATCTTGACATGATGAGCGGCTAAAGGGAAATCTGGCAGCTGCTCCCCGGTCTGAATGCCTGCCGTATTGCAACTTCTTTCAGTGCGACTTATAGTGGTGACATTTTTTCTGGAAAATACAGGACTTAAGTATTTAACTTTATAAAAGAAGACCCAGTGACTTCTACGCATGGGCTCAATTAAAACGGTGAATATTTTATTTAAACTGGTCATTTATTGGAACTGTTTCGTTTACAGTACATGAACCTTCCAACGGACTTCCCAACACTGGAGCCAAATTAACCAGAATGTCATAGAGACTTGGGGGTGGACTCTTTTGACTTGGGCCAACCCAACTTTTTTTAGAAAAAGTAAAAATCTAGCTTTGTTGTGTTTCACCCTTCGGGGCTGCCATAAAAACTCATTATTTTTTTAAATGGAGTTGTAGCGCACATTCCAATTCTAATTTCAATAAAATTCCATCAGTTCAGAATTATATAGTATGTGCAGCGTAATAATGGCACAAACTATTCCAGTGTTACGCTATAGCCGAGATAGAAGCTTATAAACCACTTTTGCTGTTTCGTTAATGAAACCTCCTGTGCAGAATTTTCAACCAACTGGCTCTAAAGCGCGTGTGGAGTGTTTTAGCACTCCACCATGCTTAATTCATCTGAACCATCCCATTTCCACAGCCCCTTTTCATGGCATGTTTTATGGCCCTGTTTTGACACACCATCTGTACCTTGAAATTACACTGTGATTATGCATAATGAATTACACTGAGTCCATTAAAGAACTGCTGTGTAGTTTTATGTTACAATATACAGTGGGGTTCAAAAGTCTGAGACCACATTGAAAACCTGGGATTCAAAAGAAAGTTTTAAGAAATAAAACAGAAAAGTTATGATCTAAAATGAATAAGAAATATTTTAAGTCCATTGGTCACTAATCCAGTGGAATCAAATTTGTGCTTGCTTGTGCAGCTCTATGAAGCATTTTCACAAGTTGACTCTTTTGAATCCCACTGTATTAGGCTTTCTCTTATAGAATCATCATTAGTGTTGAGCAGGGTCAGAAATTAAAGGGGGGTCGTGGAACAAAATTGCCACTGAAATTAACAAAAATGACCCCACAATTCAAAATGCAGAGGCAAACAATGCCCTTTGTCTTGTGTTTGTAGCATCTGATATTTTTATTTTTTATGTTCTATTATGTACAGTTGAAGTCAGAAGTTTACAAACACCTTAGCCAAATACATTTAAACTCAGTTTTTCACAATTCATGATATTTCATCATAGAAATCTTTTCCAGTCTTTGGTCAGTTAGGATCACTACTTTTAGAAGGTGAAATGTCAAAATAATAGTAGTGATAATTATTTATTTCAGCTTTTATTTATGTCATCATATTCCCAGTAGGTCCCAAGTTTACATACATTTGGTTAGTATTTGGTAACATTTCCTTTAAATTGTTCAACTTGGGTCACACATTTTGGGAAGCCTTCCACAAGCTTTCCAAAGTTTTCCCATTCCTCCTGACAGAACTGGTGTAATGAGTCATGTTTGTAGGCCTTCTTGCTCTCACATGCTTTTTCAGTTCTGCCCGCAAATTTTCAGAAATCGGATTGAGGTCAGGGCTTTGTGATGGCCACTCCAATACCTTAACATTGTTGTACTTAAGCCATTTTGCCACAACTTTAGAGGTATGCTTTGGGTCATTGTCTATTTGGAAGACCCATTTACGACCAAGCTTTAACTTCCTGACTGATGTCTTGAGATGATGCTTCAATATATCCATATAATTGTCACATCATCTGCTGTCTCTTTTCCTAGCCAGTTCACATGATCCTCATCCCCTGCATACTAATCCCTCACTGGACTACAACTCCCATCATACATTGCCTCCCACCATTTTCTCTCACACCTCTTCATTGTTGCTCGTTATCTGTGTATTTAAATCCTGTTGTTCCATCATTCTGTGCAAAGTCTTGCCAGTTCTTTTCTAGTCTGCAATTCTGAGCATTTATTCCTGTTTGCCTTTTTGGATTTTTGACCTGTGCCTGTAGTATATTGTGGATTTTGACTGTCTTCCCCATTTTGGATTTGTCAGCCTCTCTTGACTCTTTTCTGGTTTTGACCTTAGCCTGTTTGATCACTCTATTAAATCTGCATATGGATCCTACATCTGCCTCTCAGTCTGGTTCGTACAATAATTTTCCTTCCTCATGATGCCATCTACTTTGTGAAGTGCACCAGTCCCTCCTGCAGCAAAGCACCCCCACAACATGATGGTGTCCTTCAGCTTGCAAGCCTCATCTTTTTCCTCCAAAACATAACACTGGTCATTATGGCCAAACAGTTACATTTTTTTCATTAGACCAGAGGACATTTCTCCAAAAAGATATTTGTTCCCATGTGCACTTGCAAACTGTAGTCTGGCTTTTTATGGCAGTTTTGGGGCAGTGGCTTCTTCCTTGATTAGCAGCCTTTCAGATTATGTTGATATAGGAATTGTTTTACTGTGGATATAGATACTTGTGAGTTTTGTCTTTCTCAGGGGGATATATAATTGTGCTGAATTATTAGGCAACTAAATTACACAAATATTTTTCTACAACTCAAATGTTTCTAAATGTTTAGAGTAGGTGCAACAAATAAGTAACACAAAATTACAATTTAATAAAATGTTTGGCCTTTCAAAAATATTCAGTGCCCAAAATATCCACCCTTCTTTTAGATAACTGATTGTACGTCAGTTTCTTGATCTGTTCATAATCAACTTTCGCTGAAACAGCAACCACAGCTTCCCAAATGCTGTTTAAAGAGGTGTATTGTCTTCCCGAACTTTAAATCTCACGTTTGAGAAGGGCCTACAGGTTCTCAGTAGGATTTAAGTCAGGTGAGGAAGGGGGCCAAGTCATTATTTGGGCATCTTTAAGGCCCTTGCTGGCTAGCCAAGCATTGGAGTACTTGGATGCATATGATGGAGCATTGTCCTACATAAAGAGCATGGCCTTTTTGAATGCTGAGGACTTCTTCCTGTACCACTGCTTGTAGAAAGTACTTTCCAGAAACTGGCAGTAGGTTTGAGAGTTGAGTTTCAGTCCATATTCAACTCAAAATGGTCCAACAACCTCATCCTTAATGATAGCAGCTCATACCAATGCCCCTACTCCACCTTGCTCCACCTGTGTCCATTAGTGATCCAGCCCATCCATCTGGTCCATCAAGAGTCACTCTCATTTCATCTGTCCATAAAACTTTTGAAAAATCTGTCTTGGCTCTATCTTGACACTTGAACTTGTGAATATATTCAGTGGTGGTCGTGTTTCAGCCTTCTTGACCTTGGCAATGTCTTGAGCACTTGACACCTTGTACTTCTGGATGCTCCAGGTAGATTTCAGTTCTGGAATATGGTAGTTAATTTATGCCTTTTCTTCTCCATGCTTTTTTTGTACCCTCAATAGTTGAGCTATTTCAAGAGTTTTGCATCCTTCTGAAAGGCATTTTAAATTTTCAGCGTGAGTTAAATGTCTTTTTTTGGCCCATTTACCTGAGGTAATGAAGCTGCCTAATAATTATGCACACATTGATATAAGGTGTTAGTCACTTTCGCCACACCCTCCCTAATTACACAAATACATACCACCGGAAAATGATGGAATCCAATAAGCATTCAAGTTTATATGGTTTGGAGTTTGAAAATGTACATGGAAATAATGATAAGATCAGAATACTCACTTGCCTCATAATTGTACATACAGTGTATGGAAAGATATGAGGGATAAGGGAAATTATGACTAGACTTTAAATTAGACATATGGCACACTGGACTCTACTCAGTACTTCATAGTATGCATAAATCTGCCCTTTGTGAAGTATGTGACATTTCAAGTAATGTTTAATTAGGACCACTTAAATGTTTTTATTAATGACAACTTTAGGATTTAGAGAGTAACTGTAACTTACTAATAAACTTGTAAACTTGTAGTTTAAACTAGTAAGAATAGTACAAAATTAAGATTACGTTGAGTAAACTATTTTTTATAATTTGAGATTTCTATTAGTGTTTACAGAGTAAGCGTATATTATGGCTAAAGTATGAGTTGATGTTTATTTAATTTCCTACTGTAAGAGAATTTATACTAATGAATTGATCCAAACAAAATTTGTGATTACATTTTAAACACTTTGTTTCAAATGGTTAAACAAAATATGCCTTCATAAAGGTAAACAAATTTCCCTGAAAATCATACCCAGGGAAAATATTTCACTTTAATGCAAATTTCTGACACTGGTTTTAAGCCATCCTCCTCTCAGCATTTATTTTTTTGTTTTTAGTTTTTGTATTTGATGAAAATGGGATACATTTAGGCAATATATTGTGAATGTCATATTCATTCAGTTTAGTCATTATTTTAGTTGATAAACATAACATGAAACTCTATGGACCCAGCAGCTGGTCGTTATCGAGAAAAACATTTAGTCTTTTAGTCTAGAATGACGTTTACCAATTTAGGACAAAAACATATATATATATATATATATGCTAAAAAACAGTATTGGTGAATATTAAGCGTTAAATTTGACTGTGAGAAATTGTATAAGGGGTTAATTGATGATAAGATTTTTTTATTTTTTTATTTTATCATACAATTATTTGTCACACAATGTGCTAAATGATAAACCATTACACAAAATCTGTAAGAATCTGTACATATATACATATATCCTGCAAATGAAAGTTATAGACATAATTTAACAAATTCATTTTTTTTTTGCCATGAGAATATCAGTGAAGTATTATGTGGTAAAATATAAAAATACTGTGAAATATTGAACTTTTCTGCCCCACCTATTACAATGATGCATTTTTTTTTATCTATTGCCACGGGCAAAACAAAACAAACTTTGTCAATGAACTTATCGTAATTCATTTTGTTGACAAGATAACAACACAAGATTAACAGATTGCCTGTGCAACTCATCTTCATCTTTTCCACACACAAAAAAATAAATAAATGAAAGAAAGAAATTGAGGGAATCTGGCATGGGGGAAAAAACCTTCCCTGGTAGTCGGTCATTAGCTCCATTAGCACAAGCGTAGATAACCTCCTTGACTGCCCTCCTCAAACCAATAACGATCAGTAAATTTACACCAAGGATTCTTGTATATTTTGAGTTAACAACTCAATAATGAGACTGAGAGACTCTACAAGACAAATTATTTCCTAGTCAAATAACCAATTTGGATTAGTGTCAGTCTTGCACACTCGCCCGACCTTGACTTTGTGCAAGAGGCTGACGAAAGAAACTTTCCAGGGTTATTTCTGAAAATGAGGTTCACACTCGCTTCTATTACCACACTGCACTTTGTTGCATTATCGCTAATTATCGGACTTCGAAACCCTGTGACCCACAAGAAGTTGGCGAATACGGCGGGGCACGGAAGTGGTCTCGCTCAAAACTAATGATGTGATCTGCATTCGTTTTAACGATTTGTCTCAGTTGATTACATTCCTACCCACTCACCTCCACAAATCGAGAACCCTGCAATCTGAACCCGAATCTACACCGGCCCACATTGCCTCGAAAGTGGCATTTAGTTGAGGCCAGACGTGGGTGTAATAACTCACTAATGAAGTTATACTGTATGCTAATTGGATGGCTGCATGCACACAGATGTGTAGAGTTCATTAACACCCTGCTATTCATAGAAGAAAGTGCACAGGTCCCAGCAAACTGAAATTTTGTGGGAATGGGTCAATATGCTAAGATGGTGCAATGAGAACTTGGCAAGCGTAGGGTGGATATGATGTTAATGGATAGAGGAAGGAGTCAAGCTCATTTGCAGTAACTCTTTAATCACGAGGAATAGATTTGCATGGTTGCCACAAAACTCTGTTACAAGTTTCACACGTCTACAAGAGCTACTCAGTGTCACAGTACTGTGTCACAGATAATGAGTGCTCTTTAAATCGATATTTGCAATCTAGTCTTGGACGCTTTCAACTTCAACATTCATATGGGTTTAATGATGTAATTAGCCCCAATAATTTCAGAATTCAGAGCTCAATAATTTAGAGGACTAATTCAATGGGTATTTAACAATGGTGTGCCAGACTCAAGGTCTTGGGGTTTGTCTAGTTAGGATAGGCAGTTAGACATTATCGCTTTCAGCTTCAACATTCATATGGGTTTACAGTGTAATTAGCGCTAATAATTTCATAATTCAGAGCCCAATACATTTAGAGGAGCAATTCAAAGGGCATTTACACAATGGTGTGCCAGACTCTAGGGGTTGGTATTGGCTGGTTAGGTTCGTCAGTTTAGCCCCTGTTGGTAGATGCTGTAATTACTCTATTATGCACTCAAAAATATATAAAAATTTCATTTTTTTTATAGGCAACATAAGAATTGTAATTATTTTATTAAATTACAGCAAATTTCGATTTTGGTTGGCCTTTGAGAATGTGAAATTTACTTAACCCTTTGTTTTTTTGAGGAAATTCCTAACCAATGTTCTGTTCAGAGTACAGAGGATACAGCACACCTTACTTTTGTATGAACATGAACTTTGACATTACACACTGAGCACTTTATTAGGAACACTATGCCCAAAGTGGTCTTATGCTTCTGAGATGCTATTCTGCTCACTACAGTTGTACAGAGTGGTTGCCCGAGTTACTGTAGCCTTTCTGAAATCACTGAGATCACATTTTTTCCCCTAATATGCTCCTGACCCATATCTGGATGATTTTATGCATTGCACTGCTGCCACATGATGGGCTGATTAGATAATTGCATGAATATGTAGATTTACAGGTGTTCCCAATAAAGTGTTCAGTGAGTGTAAGCTTGTTTTTCACACTTTATAAAAGCTTTTTTTGTAAAAAGTGCCACATGTAATGCAGTGGTGGTACTACAGTAGATATACAGTAAACCCTTGTGAGTGGAATAAAATGAGCAAAATATCCTATAGATGTCTATTGAAAAGTCCCCACACATATCAAGGGTTCAGGATGTCATAGAGACTCTGTGGTGATCTAGCAACCATTTTGCAATACACTTGTAACCACCTAGAAACACCTTAGCAGTATCTTAAATATGTAATACCATTTTGTATGTATTCGTATGTAGTTTATAACCGTTTTTTCTTAAACAGCTCAAAATGACCCAAATATTACAGGAGTGTTTGAATTCGTCCCTGCATTTGACATCACAGCTCAGGACAGTTGCTTGTGAATGACTTGGGACGATGCACATTCTTGTGCCATCAGTCAATGAGCGTTGACTTAAGGACATGGCAGCATGTAGGTCTTGTTCTTCCGTGGTGACGTGCCAGCTGATAAACTGCCACTGAGATCAATGGGAATGCTAATGGATAGCTCTCTCCATGTATTATAGACCGCCTTCACCTGACCTTATATCCCTTTATCGAGTAACCTCAACAGAGATTTTGGATTTCATCCCATTGGCTTTCCTTAACCCTGTGGACATGGTTTATGCTCAATAGAGATCCAGTGGACATCCTTGTGTTGAACGACATTTGCTGAGCCAAATTCCATTTTTGGCTCTTCTGACTGGACTCCGATCAGCATTCAGCGATTTTTGGTGTGGTGCCATGTTTGTTGAGATGGCTTTGCCCAGAATGCCCATAGCTGTTCCAGCACTCTATTCAGCCATTGATTGTTTATACCCTGAATAGTTTGAGCGACTGACTCAATGCAGAGCACATGATGTGAGTTCTAACTTTCTGAAAGTCAATAAATCCAGAAATTCTCACAATTATTGTAAGGCAAGGAAGGCTTCTTTACTGAAGTACAGTGTATGCTGAACGCAAGTAGTTCATAAGGATTTTTGGAGCAGAGATTACAGTGTTGTTGTACATTAGGGTCAGAGGGGGTTAGGAAATATAGTTTATGTCCCCAAGCTCTGCTCTGATCTGCAGTGGCAGGTGTGCATGCTGGGAAAATTCCAAAAGACAGTGATGTAAAGGCGATTTTCTTGCTTACTACTAGTACAATCTTATGTTAGGTGCAAGATAATTTCTTTTCAAAGTACTTGCGATTTTGAAAGTTTTCTTTGTTTCTGTGAGGACAGAGAGATCTTATATACTATCTTATAATGCCTCCAACACACTACACAACTTTCAAAGATGTCAGATTGTGGTACCATTCATATTACACAACTGTTTGTCTTGTCATGGAAGTCGTAGTGTTTTCAAATAACACGATGAATCGGCGACAGGGGGGAACACATTATAAAACATTTCACTATTGACGAATCCCTGACGACCCAAATTACATTTCACAACAGAGTACACGCGAGAAGTGATATGAGGTACGAAAACAAATGCATGATGAAAAAGTACCTCCTACTGAAAAATATACCTTGCTTACCTGACTGTCCAAGAGAATTGGCAATTTATCTCCAACTCTTCTCTTTCTCCACCCGGTTATGGTACAGTTCAGATGAAACATCAAATAGGCACTGGAGCTCCTGCCAATGTTCCACAAATTTCTCCTCCATTTCTTCAGTCCAATGAGACTTTCTTGATACCACAGCCATGCTAGTTGATGTTCTGTTGCAGGTACATCAGGACTCCTCCCACTGAAACTTCCTGTGCCCCGTAACTTGCTCTCTCATTGGCTGTAGGTCAACACTGCAGATGCATTCAGTCAAAACATATTTCACATTGCACAATTTGGAATCATATTCAGACAGGTCCAGATATTTAACATTCTTAATATCTCGCTGACATCGGCGATGCTTCGGCACATTCCTCAAATTGCATCTTTCATACATTGCGACCGTTGCTCACGGGAGAGAGAGCTCAGATTTGCTTATGATTTCAGGCTTTTGTCGGCGATCTCCACAATACTGCTGGTGAGCAAAATCGGGCTTAAAATCATGTAGTGTAAAATCGGCATCTTAAATGTGCTGTAAGCGATTTCAGCCATTCTACTTGCATGTGACTGAGGCATTGGATAAGCCACGCCCCCTCTTTCCATAACCCAAACTCCAAATAAACCAAAATTAGCTCTACTGAGAGCAGAAATAGTTGTTAAAAACAACAGCAGCAAAAGAGCGCCCTCAACTGACCACTGTTTTGAACAAATTGCATAAAAACACATTATGCCTCAATAATTGACTGCAAATACAACACTATTAGAACATGCAAAATGATTGACATGCAGAAAGCGTCATTGTCTGCGGCGTGCAGACACATTTTTGTTTGCTGTTTACAGAGTGGTGAGATATCGCAGAACACTTATTTTATTCATATCTTTAAGGGAGTAGAAATTTGTTTTTGCATACCTTTCCAAGAAAAAAACAGCTTACTGCACCTTTAAGCTTTATTCAGTGAGAAACTGATTATCTTTGTGCAATCAAATTAGCTTAGACAAGAAAGCTTATTTATCAAAGTATTATGTTCCAGCAACACCGGCCCTGGAGAATTCTGCATACTATTCTTGACATGTGGCTGACCTAAAAACTTGTGTTTTTATGCTGATATTTGGGGGGATTCTCATATACATTTATGAAACCTGCCAGAGTTGTGCAACCTAATGAAGAATAAGATGGGTTTTGACTTCTCTCAGGATCCCAAAAATTGCTGTATTGGTTCAAATGTCAAATAATGGGGCTTTCATTGTTAGAAATTGCAAAGTCTGTGAGGTTTTTACCTTGGGGAAAGAATTCAAGTTGGCATTTGCACGAAATATCCTGAGTTTACATCCAAAACTAGAACAGTTCCCATACAGAAATCTCATGTATGGAAATATATGTAAAACACACACACACACACACATATTTTTATATTATATGTTACACTATGTGGTTTGTCACATCAATATGTTCACGTTATTATGCATCTTTTTTGCTATAAGTTTTCAATGAGTTAAATGTCTTTCTTATTTCTTTCGCAGGTGGAGCGAGAGATCGCCATCCTGAAGCTAATTGAACATCCGCACGTTTTAAAGTTACATGACGTCTATGAAAATAAGAAATATTTGTAAGTATTATAAGCATATTGTATAAACTTGTAGGGTATCAGACCAGTTGTAAGTTTGTTGTCTTCATAGGTGCTAGAACTTACAGTAACTTACTAATAGTTTCATTAACGTGTTAAATAAGATAATGTTTGTGGCGAATGTTATGGGCATTCACCAAAAACGTGTTAATTTTCACAGTTTTTTATTTTATTTGTCATATTTTTGGTCTTTTGACAAACATTTCCTTTAAATATACAGTGCTGCAAAAAAGTATTTTCCCTCCATCCTGGTTTCTTCTGTTTTTGTGTATATCTTATACTAAATTGTTTCATAATACATAAAACATAATACAAAGGCAATATGAGTAAACACAAAATACAGTTTTTAAATGATATTTATTTTTATCCCCTTTTCTCCCCAATTTGGAATGCTCAATTCCCACTACTTAGTAGGTCCTCGTGGTGGCGCGGTTATTCACCTCAATCTGGGTGACAAATCTCAGTTGCTTCTGCTTCTGAGACCTTCAATCCACGCATCTTATCATGTGGCTCATTGTGCATGACACCGCGGAGACTCACAGCATGTGGAGGCTCATGCTGTTCTCCGCGATCCACGCACAAATTACCACACGCCCCATTGAAAGCAAGAACCCTTAATCGTGACCACGAGGAGGTTACCCCATGTGATTCTACTTAGCAACCAGGCCAATTTGGTTGCTTAGGAGACCTGGCTGGAGTAACTCAGCATGTGAGTGGATTCGAACTTGCGACTCCTGGGGTGGTAGTCAGCGTCAATACGCGCTGAACTACCCAGGCCCCCAATAATGTTATTTATTGAAGCAAAAAAGTTATCCAATACCAACTGGGCCTTCACCTAAACAGAACTTTTTTAGCAGCATGAAGTTGGCTAAATGTTCTTACCCAGTAGCACACTATGCCAAGGTCGAAAGAAATTCCTGAAATGATGAGGAAAATGGTGATTGAAATACATCACTCTCATCAGTTCATGCAGATCATGCTCAAAAATCCTCCAGTGTGGCTGAACTAAAGCACTTCTGTAAAGAAGAGTGGGCAACAATTCCAAAACAATACAAAACAACAAATATCGGAAGAGTTTGGTTGCAGCTGTTGCTGCTAAAGATGGCACAACCAGCTATTAAGTTTAAGGGGGCAGTTCGTTTTTCACATGGGTGATATAGTAGGTGTTGGATACATTTTTTGCTTCAATTAAAAAAAAAAACATATATATATATATATATATATATATATATATATATATATATATATATATATATATTTGAAAAATGTATTTTGTGTTTACTCAGGTTGCCTTTGTTTTTATGTTATATCTCATTTGAACATCTAAAACAATTTAGTATAAAAATACAAGAAAACAGGAAGGGACAAATACTTTTTCACATCACTGTAGTCAATATTTCATCATGCCATATTCATTAATTTTATTCCATTTTATTCTGACTGAAATTTCATATTATTTTTGTCGACAAAATACATAGTAAACGATAATGTACAAAATGGCAAACACATGTATCAAACTGTAACAGACCAGACTCTAACCAGATATTCAAACATTTTCAAAAATGTCTAACCTACATACAATTATTTAAACATGTATCAAACATTTTATAGATTAAAATGTTTAAATTTTAAGATTAAACAACATGAGAAACTGTCCTGAAATGATAGGATATAATGAATACACTGAAGTATAAGCTACTTTTTGTATGTTACTGTGTTTGTGAATTCCTCTTGTTTAGACAGTAAAGGATATTGCGTGATATGTAGTGCAAACGGTGTGTTAGCATGTTGCTAAGCTAACTATCAACCTGTCAGACAGAAAGCCCAAAAATGCATACAAATACATATCACACACGAAGTAAAATAGCAAATTTGAATTAGATTAAACTAATGTCACCAATGGTTTTAGGTATTGAATGAAGTATAAAAGTATGAAGTAAACATGTGGTCAGGGTTACAAAAGAGTACAAAAACAACTGAACTATGGTTTGTGCAAATAGCTTACAGAAAAGTTTGTATGTAAATGTGTTTGATCTTTAAAGGTTTTAGAAGAAACAGCTGGTGCTAAAATACTCTTAATGATGGAAGTGTGAAGCAGTCTGTTAGTCACAGTAGTTTGAGAGCTGCTAATGGGGCCACGAGTCATCCGTCATCGAAACACCATAATAATTCGCTTAGCGCTTTTTGGCATCAACAAATCTTCATAAAAAATTATTTCTGTTTACATCACGACTCACTTATCTGGCAATTGTCTCTAGTTATGTAGCACAGCATGAGTTTTTTAGCCTAAATGTTGGAGCAATGTAGCTTAAAGTTTAAGTATGTGGACTGTTAACGGAAATAGTGAGGTTTTAAATGTTTCCTGTGAACTAAAGCGTTACTGGTTCTCTCATTTATCTCTGGGTCATTCCAGGAAGACTGAAACCACTATTTCTGTGCTTTAAAATATAAAAGATAGAATGATTGAGCAGAGCCAATAGAAGTTTATTAGAAGATTGTACACTGGAGAGTGAGATAACAGCTAAAGGATCCTATTTTAAGAGCGCTAGCACGTAACAGTGCTTTCTATGCCATAAGTAATTAAGTCATGAAGTTTTGGTATTTGTGTGCATGCTTGTGTTAAGTCTAGGCACAAGTGGGTTTTAATTGGCTGGGTCAAGTGCAGTTTAATTCTTAGGTGAGATGTAATGCTGAGATAAGACATACTTTTGAAACAGCGCAATGGCCTATTCTCCAGAAAATAACAAATACATTTCATTAATATAAAATACACCCACGGTTTGCGCGCACACACCCACTGATATCGCGAACACTCCTACCCAGAGCCACTTGCACTTTGCGCTGGTACGAAAATTGTGCTTATAATTAGTGCTCTCACGAAGATTGGATAAGACGTTGCCCACATTCCTAGCATGTAGCATTGCACTTTGTGCACTCATGAAATGACATCCCTAAAAGTGGTACTTTTGATGACTTGACATTGAATTTACAATATCTGAAGCTGGAATCAAGTATACTGCACCAAAGATATACATATCCACTCACTTGGCCATGCATTCAAGATGACTAGCTCAAACACACACACAAAAAAATAATACGTATGAATTGTTGATGACGCGGACTAATTCTCTCCAGAAACTCAAAAACAAGCTTTTTGTTTAGCCGCTCTAGTCCTCCAAACTCTCCCTGACAGGGACATTTTTAAAAACACCCACATTTCAAACCATACCACCATTTTTTCTCAAGGAGATTTAACAAAACAAAAATTCACTCAAACTTTTATCATGTTTACTTATGCAGTGTCCCTTTTATCTTCACACTTATCTTCCAGTGTAAGAAACACAAGATTTATCTAATGAAGGGCTATTGGCAGTTTTATAAAGGGCACAACTCTTATATGACTGGCCCAAAAATTCAGTTTCAATAGGAAATACATCAGCAGTCTGAACTCGTCAAGCCATTTCATAACGTATTTAATGTATAGTTTCTCTCTCTCTCTCTCTCTCTCTCTCTCTCTCTCTCTCTCTCTCTCTCTCTCTCTATTTCATTTGTGTTTGCAGGTATTTGGTTTTAGAGCATGTTTCTGGTGGAGAGTTGTTTGACTATCTGGTAAAGAAGGGCAGGTTAACACCAAAAGAAGCTCGAAAGTTCTTCAGACAGATCATCTCAGCTCTGGACTTCTGCCACAGTCACTCTATATGGTAAGTCTGAGCAATAATTCCTGATATGGATGTATTTTATGGGAGTCAAATTAACCTACTGAGACCTGATTGAGACTGCTGTTTGCAGTTTCCATTTCCCTTTAAGATTTGTAAAGCAAATCGTTTTCCTGAAGTTGTAAAATTTTTAATAATGCCAAGCTATAGAATGTCAGATTTTGTTTTATCAAATTGTTTATTATGTTTGCAGGAGTGTTGGTTATTCATGTTTTTAAGACTGTACAGACATTACACCAGACATTAGCATAATTAATTCTGATACAAAGTAATAGCCAGCATCATCCAGTCACTGCAAACCATTATAAATTCTGAATCTATGTACTGATTACCATTGTCACGTGTGTGCCAAACATGTTGAATGGTTAATTGAAGCCTTTTGGTTGCATTTTAGGAGTGAATGCACTTAGCTGCATAGGGAAGCTATTGTATGCTCCCTTGCTCCCTATTTAGTGAACGACTTAACCTCCAGTGTGCTGTCGGTCACTGTCTGTCACTGCACTGGTCTCAGAACAGTTTGAAATGCACCTTATTTTCTTCCTAACTCCATATAAAGCCCCTGCAAGCAACATTTTTAGCTTTTGGTTGAACCCATTGATTCCCAATGTGATGAATTTACACTTTAAGTAGTTTTACACTTGCATGGTGTTAAAAAAAAGCACTGTAAATGTTCATAGTTTTTATTCCTCACAGGCTCCATTTACACTAAGTGTTGAAACTACACTAGATGTGTAAATAGCTTAACACTAAGGGAGTTATTTTCAACACTAATATAATGTTCATACATACCCAGATTGAGGTATTTAAATGTAATCTACACTCTGTACCACTAAAAATAATTTCCAAAATTTGGGCACTCATCAATAAATGATCAGCCAACATGCTGTATCAGATTGAACTTTTATTTTCAACAATGATACATCTCGGATGTAACAGTTTAAATATAAATGAAGTTACAATATATTCACATCATCTGACCCATATGGACTCTGTAGATCAAAAGACATGTAGGATTTAAAACTGTTGGCTTTGACAAGTTAAAAAATACTCAGTGTTGTTAATGAAAAGTATTTTCCGGATCTGACTGAAATCAGGAATTTCATTCTCAATTTCATTGCATGTAATCAGGTTTTGTCTATATTTTGTCCCATATGTTTTAACCCAGTTCATGAAATGTATGATTTTCTGGATGGGATTCTGTAACATTCCTGACAACTTTTCACCATTGTCAACATCATCCCAACAGAATGTTTTCATTGGCCCACACTCAACCTGTCTCAATGGTGTTGTTTCCCAACGATAGCCTATTGACATCGAAATACTTTTTGCCAGAGATTTGGGATGCTTTTAAAATTCTTGAGTGTGTTCTTAAAAACGTTATGCTTTGCCTCGAAACCTCATGCTCCACATGTGCACTAACGGACCAATTTTGCGAATGCAGGCTGGATCAAAATGATGTTTGGGCAGCAAGTTCTTGTGTGGATACAGTCTTTAAATAATGTATACAGTTGTGTTCAACTATTAAATAGTTTAGGAGGACAGTCGTGTTTTCAGAGATACAAGGGGAAAACACCAGATTTAGAATTTTAAGTAATAGCAGGACCAAATGCCAATTCTTATCACCAAAGGGTACAATATCATCAAACAGTAATGGAATGTTTTTGATAAGACAGAGTGCCTGGATAGAGTTGAGCCCTATGCTATTTCCACTGTGCTCCAAATTCAGATTTTTTCTCTCTAAATCATATGAATATATTCTGGAGAGCAATTCACACTGTTACAAACTTATCTGAAAGATATTCAAACAGTGGTTTCATTTCAAGTTGCACAACTCCTTCCAGGAGGTCATGCATCACATCTAGAGAGTAGTTGTGGCACACATGAATTTACTGCTGACTATTGAGTGTTGAGTTTCTTTTGAGGCCATGTGTTGACTTGGGTTGAGGGTCAGATTCCAACTCATTTCAATGCTGTTCATATATTTTACAATCACACAAAATAACCCTAAAATCATTCTCATTGTAAACAAACTGGACTTCTGCCTTTTCAGTCCAACAGACGACAGAAGTATTGACCACTAAACAATTCTGTGAACCCAAGGATCCCCAAGTTGCCTCCAATTGCTTGACATATTGTGCCATAAACTCTACTTGTGGATATGGGTAGTTCAATACCATCTGTCTTTAGAGTCTTTATGTCACGAATCAGTGGTTCCAAGATGGGGTCACATCTATACTTTTTTAAGTCTTGAGCATGAAATAGTGCTATTAAATGGATATTCATCAGCCTTGAATTCCATTTTGGAGGTACATTCGTCAGCACAAAATAAAGAGGGTTTGCAGTCTCAAATTCATCATAATATACGTGAGTCTGTAAAGCACTGGGAAGTTTTGAGAATAATGGATGACTCTGGAAGAAACTTCCATCACAGAAGTTCTCAAAATGTGATTTCTGCCTTCCTGGAAATTCACTCAGCAGTGAACATACATCTACATGACACATACATTTTAATGTTTCCAAAATTGGGATGTAAACATATGTATCTTTTACTGGGACCTAATTATAATGTTGCTATAATGTTTTTTTGTTTCTCCTAATGTCGTATCTCACGCCAAGCATAATTTCTACTTGCTCAACTACACCCCATTTGTCCATGAAACATTTAGTTATTTCAGTTTCGGTTTTAAACAAGGAATATGATTTAGATGCTAAAATATAACACAGTTTTGATTTATTTTAATTTTTTTTAGTCACAACATAATTCCCATAGTTGTGATGACTTCACTATTATTCTAAAATGTGAAAAAATAAAATAAAGAATGAGTAAGAGACCCTAAACTTTTGAACAGTAGTGTATACAGGTATATATATATATATACACACACACACAGGGTTGGGGAGTAACGAAATGCATTAACGGGATTATGAATTTAAAATACAAAATATAAGTAACTGTATTCCACTTCAGTTACAATTTAAATCATTGGTCATTAGAATAAGGTTACATTCAAAAAGTAGTTTGATTACTGAAGAAATTACTTTGCATTTTATTGTCATTTGGTTCATTTAATATTTAGTCCTTTCTGATTGAAAACAGTTATACATATTAATGAAAGTGCATTTGAACAGCGGTGAAACACTTTCTTATGATGTGAGCAGACAGAGAAGTACGTTTTAAGTAATAATGAAACAAAGTCTAGAGAAGTAATTGCAATGGACATTAAATCTCTTCAACGCTCATCCTCCACAATATTAATCTTCTGGTATACTGTGGCTATCAGCATTGCTACAGCAATTGGGAAGCCGTATTCTTGATTCATGTCAGGGCATCAAGGCCTGAATAAAGAGCTGCTTTGAACTCCACTTAAAAGTGCTTACAGACAAAAACATCTCATTCTGCATTTTGGTGATAGTTAAAACTTTATGCGCTTCAGAGGTATTTAAAATGTGCCTTACTTATGCTGAAAAAATACTTGTGATTTCTGTCACAAGTTTCATCTGTTCTTGTTGTGTACAGTTGAATCAGAAGTTAACATACTCTTTGGTTGAAGTCATTAAAACAAATGTTTTAACCACTCCACAGATTTCATATTAAAAACTATAGTTTTGGCAAGTCGTGTAGGACATCTACTTTGTGCATGACACAAGTCATTTTTCCAACAATTGTTAACAGACAGATTGTTTCACTTTTAACTGACTATATAACAACTCCAGTGGGTCAGAATTTACATACAATAAGTTAACTGTGCCTTTAAGCAGCTTGGAAAATTCCAGAAAATGATGTCAAGCTAATTGGAGGTGTACCTGTGGATGTATTTTAAGGCCTACCTTCAAACTCAGTTAAAATAAATCAGCCAAGACCTCAGAAAAATAAATTGTGGACCTTCATAAGTTCTTGGGAGCAATTTCCAAATGGGTGAAGGTACCACGTTCATCTTTACAAACAATAGTACACAAGTATAAACACCATGGGACTATGTAGCCATCATACCGCTCAGGAAGGAGATGCATTCTGTCTCCTAGAGTTGAACACAGTTTCGTGAGAAAAGCGCAAATCAATCCCAGAACAACAGCAAAGGAACTTGTGAAGATGCTGGAGAAAACCGGTTGACAAGTATCTATATCCACAGTAAAACTATGAAGAAGCCACTGCTCCAAAACCCCCATAAAAAAGCCAGACTTACTGTGTGTTCACACCAGAAGCGGCGAGAGCGTCAAAATTCGCTCTGGCTGCCCTGCCTTCAACGCTCGAGGACGCTCGTGGACGCTCTGATGTAGTTGAAATAGGCGGCAACGTTTGTTCAGAATGCTTTGTTTTGTGAACTATATTTAAAGGGGCCGCAATTTAAACATCCAGACATGTCGACCATTTACTTTTTGCCGACCTATCTCAAGTAGCGTATATCCTCATGAACTCTTTAAAATGTGAAAATAAGAAATCGATCGATGGCAGAAAGTAATTAAAATTATAGTTGTTTGTTATCAAAATAAAATACATTTGTAATAATATCTGTGGTCTTGGTTGTTTTATATCCCTGTAAGCAAACAGGGACAGATCATATATTACTGGGAAACCGCCACGGCAATAATTAGTTTCTCCTCCATTTTGTCTGGTGGGAACCAAAGTTTACACTGTTGTGTTCTCTAGAGTTCGCTAGAGCGGAGCACTTCTATATTCCAATAGGTTGCCGCTGAACTGAGTCACAGCTCATTACCATAATGTTGACTGCACTTGAACTTTCATCTGACGCCCACACCGCCCAAGACTCGCCGCGCCGCTTCTCGCCGCCGAGAGATGCTGGCTGTCATTGAAAATGAATGACTTCCGGTCGATTTGACGCTCTCGCCGCCTCTGGTGTGAACGCACGGTTATAGTGAGAAGCTTATGGAAGGCTACCCAAAATGTTTGACCCAAGTTGAACAATTTAAAGGCAATGCAACCAAATACTAACAAAGTGTATGTAAACTTCTGACCTGCTGGAAATGTGATGAAAGAAATAAAAGCTGAAAGAAATAATTCTCTCTACTATTATTCTGGAATTTTAATTTTTTTAAATAAAGTAGTGATCCTAACTGACTGAATACAGGGAATATTTTCTATGATTAAATGTTAGGAATTGTGAAAAACTGTATTTATGTATTTGGCTAAGGTGGATGTAAACTTCTGACTTCAAGTTAAGAGGTTCTTTCTCCATCACTTTTTCGCTGACAATAAATCACTGTTGTGTGTGTGTTGTTGGTGTGTGCGTCATTGTAATGACTCATTACACTTAGTCATTATGACTCACAACGCAAACACATCGACTCATTGCAAAGGTTCAGCCCTTCCAACCAGAGTTTATGCTGTTTTATGCTGTATTAATAGTAAATGCGTTAACTGCAATTAAGAAAAATTAACTTGTTAAACTTTTTTATTTAATCGCATGTGTTGACACGTTAATTTTGACTGCTCAAAAAACAACTCAAGTACAAACTGAGTTAAAAAGAGTGTCAAGCTTCTTGGGGTAAACTTCTTGATAGCTCCACAAAGTCGAAGTGTTTACATTTTTAGGGACATCAACCCACCAATGGATTACTTGCTGTTGTCACTGCATATTAAACTGGGATAGGAAAAAGTATTTTAGCACAGAAAAAATACACACTTCAGCAAGACAAAAACTCAGCAATCCAAGTACATTAAATATGCATCCAAAAAGATGGAATAGCCACCTTCTTCACACTTAATATATTAGAGATGAACCGCAAGCTGGCATGAGCTCTTTCCTCTTGTGCTCGTTAAATTCATATTCATAACCCGGGGCTTTCCATTATAACCATATCAAGATATCAGGCTCAAGCTCTCTTTTTTCTTTCAAAAGCCATGCAAGGAAAGGCAAAGCGAGGCACGTCAGCCTCATAGTTTTTCTTCTTGATTTACTATCGGAGTTCTGGTCCTAAATGCTTTTCTTGGAGGATGTGGGTAGGAAAGGGGGATTTGCCGTAATGAATCAGGCCATGTGAGATTCCCCACACCCCTACAGTGGTTACAGTTGGTTTTAAAGTCATAATAAATGCAGTATTGAATGTTTTAATGATGACTTTGCCTTGACTTTACATCCTTGTGTTTTCATGTTCTTCTGTTATATACCAAAAATAATGACCACGTAAGTTGATGATGAAACCATGTTTTGGACACAAAAAGGAAAAAAAGTTAAAGAGCTAACTAATATATTTTTACAAATTGATTGAATTTAATAAATGGAAATTGAATAATGTCAATCAATTAATTTCAATCAAACTGCAATAGTTAGAGGAATTTCTAGATTTGTTTCATTCGAGAAAATATCAGAGAAGCTCTGTGAGCTTGTACTATATTCATTTGTTTTTGATAATTGGTCCTGTTTGCTTCACTGAAGCATAAAGTTGAGTTATGAAAATTAACCAGTGACGTATAATGAGCACAAATAGAATTCCCTTGTTGTACTTCAGTCCTCCTGATAATTCCCTACTTACAATTTGGAAGGCATAATCCATCCAATTAATTTCTCTAATTGATTTCGAATGACAAAGGAAGCTTTTTTCTTTGTAATATCAAAACAAGGATTATATGACCAAATGAGTAGTATATTCTGGTGAGTTTTTTGGTTGTTCTTTATCAACAGTATTCCTTCACAATAAAAGCTTCTTTATGATCAATACCAATTCACTTCCACCTTGACTTAATTTATTGAAACAATCCCAAAATCCAGTTTCACATTAGTAAATGTTGCCTTTAAAAATATTGTTCCAGCAACACAAATTATTCAACAATTAAATGTATCAAATAAATAGTGTTACAAGGATTGTGGTCACGTTAAAACAAGCTGATCTCGTGAATATGATCATTCTGAAAGTGGTGACTTGAAGGTAGAATCTTTAGTGTTGGTTTTACCTCTGACAGAGAGAAGGGTAGCATCTAAGAGAAGAGAAGCAAATTCGCTCATTGAGCAGGTAATCTATTAAGAGATAAAAGAACAGTATTATGAGTAATCAGTGGATCAGTGTAGCCTTGTACACACACACACACACACACACACACACACACACACACACACACACACACACACACACACACACACACATTTGCATTTGTGCACACCAACTCACACAGACACAGATAAGATTAAATTAATTCCTTGTATAATCCTGCTTCATATTGTATGACCATGGTAATATGATATATATTCTCACCGGCCACTTTATTAGGTACACCTGTACATCTACTTATTCATGCGACTATCTAATCAACCAATCGTGTGGCAGAAGTGCATAAAATAATTTAGATACGGGTCAAAACTTTCAGTTAATGTTCACATCAACCATTAGAATGGGGAAAAATTAGATCTCAGTGATTTCGACCGTGGCATGATTGTTGGTGCCAGATGGGCTGGTTTGAGTATTTCTGTCGATTTTCACACACAACAGTCTCTAGAGGTCAGAGGAGAATGGTCAGACTGGTCCAAGCTGACAGGATGGTGACAGTAACCTAAAAAACACGTGTTACAGCAGACTCTGTAGAACAGCATTTCTGAACAAACAACATGTGGAATATTGAGGCGTATTGGCTAAATCAGCATCAAGCGGTACCACTACTGTGAGCTTAGAACAGGAAACTCTGGCTGCAGTGAGCTCAGTCTCAACAAAACTGGACAGCAGACAATTGGAAAAACATTGCCTGGTCTGATAAATCTGGATTTCTGTTGAGGTACACAAATGGTAGACCCACTGCAGCCTCAGTTTTCTGACGTGGTCTTCTGCTTTTGTAGCCCATCCACCTCAAGGTTCGACATGTTGAGCATTCTGAGATGCTTGTCTGCTCAATACAGTTGTACAGAGCGGTTATCTGAGTTACGGTAGCCTTTCTGTCAGCTCAAACCAGTCTGGCCATTCTCTGTTGACCTCTCTCATCAACAAGGATTTACTTCCACAGAACTGCTGCTCACTGGATGTTTTTTGTTTTTGGCACCATTCTCTTTACACTCTTGAGACTGTTGTGTGTGAAAATCTCAGGAGATCAGCAGTTACAGAAATACTCAAACCAGCCCATCTGGCACCAACAATCATGCCACGATCAAAATCACAGAGATCTCATTTTTTCCCCATTCTGATGGTTGATTTGAACATTAACTGATGCTTCTGACCCTGGTCTGCATGATTTTATACTCTGCTGATTATACAATAGCATGAATAAGTAGAAGTACAGGTTTACCTAATAAAGTGGTCGGTGAGAGTATAGATACTATATATAATATATAAATATACAGTATATATACACTACCGGTCAAAAGTTTTGAAACATTACTCATTATTTATTTATTATAGGTTGACTGATGTAGGTGGATTGTGTCATTTTGTTATAGTTCACTTTATGTTTATATTCTTTACTGTAATGTCTTGACTCATTTGTTTTGTCACATTCCTTGTCACCTTGATGCTTAAAGAATGGTTTTATCTCGTCCTAGTTACCTAAAGACCTCTGCAAAAACACTTTTTAGCTCTTCATGCTCATAAATCATATAATAAACCTGATGACCATTAAACCATACTGAACATTAGTTACAGATTTCTAATGTTGACTGAAATGCTTCATATCTCTTCATTTTGCATTAAGGTACATTTTCATATGTTACTAATGTGGAATAAATGTATTTATTAAGCATTTATAACATGTTAGGTAAAATGGCTCACTATTTGGCAAGTATTGCAGTACAGTCTTTTTATACATGTTGTTATAGCCACATATCAATCATTTGTAACTTAATATAATATAAGTTTATATAAGTATAAACCCTTAACAAATGACACATTCATGTAAAGTGTTACCGTAAGTTATCTCTCAATTAAAGTTTTTAGAGAGCTTTAATCTCAAAAAGATTAAAAAATGATGAACAAAAGATGTGAATTTGTATTGCAAAATAATTTACAGCTTATCTACACTACTGTGTTTTAAGACTGATTTTATGTTTGTAGTTTTTGGACACTAAAGTCACACTAAAAAAGGATTATGCTTAAATTTGTTATGTAGGCAACTATAAATTGCGCTAATGTATGAATTTCTTCATAAAATTTAAAATCAAAAATAGTTTTGTCACATATTTCCGTGTCAGTGTGTTTTTTTTTTTTTTTTGCCTTTTTTTTTCTTCTTTTTTTTGTGATGACTATGATTATTCTAAAATGTGGAAAACAGTGATCATAAACAATGTCCAAACGTTTGACATTTTGGAATTAAAATTGGGAACAAATATGTAATATAAAGGAAGTGAAAGTAAAATGAGAGAAAATAAATAGGAATAAACAAACAAAACAAAACAAAAATTAGATAAGAAAATGAATTAGGGAAATAACATGCAATACACTCTTTTTACAATATTGGTGTCTTAACATCTCTCTCTCGCCTTCTTATAAATACACCGTCATGCACACTAAGCGGGTATCATATATGATAAATCACATCTACACAATGATCTCAAATCAGTAATAAAACTCTCGTCTGAGCACCTTTAGTGTGCTGTCTTAACCCCTACAGTCTCTGTATCATGCTGTCTCTCCTCCCCGGATCATTTCTCAGAGCAGCAGACCTCCAGCCGCGCAGCAGTCGGGGTAGTATGCTACACGAGGGATGAGCAATGCCCCTGTCATGCTGTCACATTTCCCTAGCAGTTTGTTTAGTTGTGATGTGACTTAGAGCTGTTCGTCCCCTCTGATCTCACGCTGGGGCAGGGGATGATGGGAGAAAAATGTACCCAAGATTCTCCTTTTCCGCTTCCATTTTCCAATTTTTGCGTTTTTTCTGACTTTTGGTCTGTTTGTCTTTTTCTTGTCTATTGTGTGTTTTTATATCATTCTCTCATTACACCCTACCAACATATCTGATATGTTGCTCTATCAGTCAGCACTTATTGTATTTTTTTGTGAATTATTTATTATTGAATTATCCTCGACAAATGGAAACACTGTGTCTTGGTGGCGCTATAAAAATTCCTCCATTTGTTTGAGGGTGAGCATAATCTCATGAAGAAATTTCTAGGTCTTCATTACAAAATCAAAATGACAAAATAAGAAATCATATTTTGCATAAATTAAATAAAGCCTATTTTTAATACCATTAAGATTTTATCGTGTTCGTGTTATATTGAAGTTCACACAGGTGTAGATCTGCACATTAGCTATGAACATGTTCTATAAACATTTCCAAGAATGTTTCCAAATTAGTGCTTTAAGTTTATTAACATTTGTAATTGCGCAATTTTTCGTAGTTAATCACGATTAATTGCAGATTTTGAAAGTGCTAAAGTTTTACTATATATATTTCTTTTCCAGTCATAATGCATTTATTTCCTTAATAGTAAGTAACAATATAATTTTCCAAACAAAGCCTAACACAGTATAAAGATAGAAATTCACTAAAATATCATCAATTCAAGTAACATTAAACATTTCCTAAAGTCTAAGTGGGAGTTTGACTAATTGAAAGAACTAGTCCTACATAGATTGCATCTTCATTGCAATGAGCATTAAATCCCTCAACTCTCATCCTCCACAATATAAATCAGCCATCAGACCTTGGCTATCAGCTTTGTTAAAGCAATCGTGAAGCCACATTCATGATTCATGTCAGCACCTCAACACCAGCATCAAGTGCCGCTTTGAACTCCACATGAAAAGCGCTTGAAGACAAAAATGTCTCATTCTGCGTTTTTGAGATAGTTAAGACTTGGCGTGCTTCTTTGGTATTTAAAATGTGTCTTACTTAGGCTGTAAAATACTTAATTTCTATCACAAGTCCCATCTGGGTTTGTTTTGTAAAACAAATTAAGAGCTCCTTTGCCCATCATTTTATCACTGGCAATGAATCACTGTTGTGTGTGTGTTGTGAAGTGTGCGTAAGTGTAATGAGTACAGGCAGACTCGTCGCAAAGGTTCCGCCCTACTCCAACCATTATTTATGCTTGTTTATGCTGTATTAAAGGAAAACGCTTTCATTGTGATTAAGAAAAATGAACGCGTTAAACTTTTTTGATTAATCGCATGCATTAACGTATTCATTTTGACAGCTCTATTCCTAATACATATATCATTTAAAGCCTCACAAAAGTATATTTGTGATAAGTTGTACTTTTGCAACATTATCTTTAAAATAAATGCCACTTGCCTTCATATTTTATTATCTAATGCAGTGACATTCATAAATTTTTAAGCATAGCTAAACAGGCCCGGATTAAGAATTCAGAGGCCCCTGGGCACAATGTCTTGTAGGGCCCCCCACCCCACCCACACAATCAAGCTTTTCAATTTTTGGATACTATTTGCTGGTAACACCTATAGCGAGCAACTAGCTGGCATATGCAAGCACATAGTGCCTCACCTTTACCAATCCAGTTATATGAATCAAATTCTTCCATAATTAACACACAAACATGTACACACACCCATTAATGTAGCTTTCCTGTCTGTCTCTCTCTTCCTCTCCTGTCCTCTACTCCTCGGCTCTACAGGGGCTGCCGCTCTTTGTCTCTCTCCCCCTCTCCTCTTCCTGTGATGAAAAGGATGCAAACAGTATAGGTCATCTTAACTCAACTTTTTTACTCTTCTTTATACTCTCTCTTCTTTATACTAAAAAATTCTGCACTTATGTATTTAGCACTTTATTATTCATGGCCCCTAATGGCACTTTGTTTGATGATTGAATGATAGTGAAATGGTAGTAGACACATTACAAGATGCTGTAAGTATTATGGTATAATATTGGTTGCTTACAATACAAATTACAATTGCTGGTGTATGACCTGTCCAACTATTGACAAATGTACTACATGTAAGTCAGCTTTGGATAAAAGCATCTGCCAAATGCCCTAAATGTAAATGTAAATCAAATGTAAAATAAAGCAGCTTGTTTTTTGTTTTTTTGATAATACTATATTTCATGTAAGTTGTTCTCTCTCTCTCTCTCTCTCTCTCTCTCACACACACACACACACACACACACACACACACACACACACACACACACACACTCACTCACTCCACAGGGGCTATCTATCTATCTATCTTTCATCTCCTCTCCTCAGGGCTGTCTGTCTGTCTGTCTGTCTGTCTTTCTTCTCCTCTCCTCAGGGTCTGTCTGTCTGTCTGTCTGTCTTTCTCCTCCTCTCCTCAGGGTCTGTCTGTCTGTCTGTCTGTCTTTCTCCTCCTCTCCTCAGGGTCTGTCTGTCTGTCTGTCTGTCTGTCTTTCTCCTCCTCTCCTCACTTTTTTGTCTGTCTGTCTGTCTCTCCTCCTCTCCTCTCTCCGGCTGCCCTTAAAAAGACTTCTTCCTGGCTTTCCTGTTAGCAAAAATTGTGAATAAAATGTTGTATTTTGTATTAGTGATCATAATTTGCGCATGCAACAAAGAGGATGTAGCAGGTGACGCGTGCATTTATTGACGTCTTTTCTGAGTCTATCTCATTTGAGTGTATTCGGGTTTGCTTATAACGTGTAATTAAACACGTTGAGTTTATATTCTGGGCTCATCAGATTTTTTTTTACATAGTATTATTTGTATGATTTTTACTGTCTGTTAATAACACTGTCCGTCTCTTTATGTTAAGGTTTGTATTAATTTCGATATGCCAGAGGGCAGAATAAGACAAGGAATTAAAGAATGCATTGTAGTTATGTTGACCTACTGTTTTCATAACACTGGATATTCTGCTAATTCATACTTTTCTAAAACGTTGCATAATGGCAATTAGCTTATTTAGCAATTACACTAGTGCTAGTTTTGTTGCCAGTGTTGCTCAAATGCACGCGTCCGTGTCACCACCAGCAGTAAGTACCTGCATGTGTTGGGAAAAGAGAGAAGAGCGAGTTCGGCAAAAGCGGATTCGAACTCTGGCGAGCAGCGTCAAAAGCACCATCATGCACCTCACGCCTTACGCTACAGTAGTTATTTTGTGTCGAGCGTCTTTTTGCTAAAAAGACAGGCACCGGGCCGGCACGTAGTGCAAATATACGCTCTGTTTTCAGAAATGAAAACAAAAAATTTAAATAAATAAATAAATCTTCCCCTCGCTTGGGCCCCAATTGCGCATGGGCCCCTGGGCCCGTGCCCATAATGCCCATTGGGTAATCCAGGCCTGTAGCTAAATTGTCCATATATATTTGGGGGCCATTGTATGTATTTATAGCACATTTATAGACCGTCAACAGCATCTCTGATTGCAGGAAGCTGTGACAGAGGCACATTCTTGACACACTTGACTCCCACCTTCTCCACAAGCAGCTGCCAAATATAAAGATCGTTACATTAACACCCCACTAAACCTCTCTGCAGTAATAAAAGAGGACTAAGTCACAAAATGACCATTAAATAAATCTAAAATCAGCACAAATGCACTTTATGTTCTCATGCTATTTGGTTTTCTGTGTGTGCAACTATGTTATAAGGTTTTTATGTGCCATTATAGAACAGTTTGAATGAGATCTAGGATCTTATAATGGTTCTGTATGTAACCGCTGTGCGGTATCCCACGGCTTATCCCAGTTACCGATTCAGAGATCCTGAACCCTGTGTGGAAAACTCTCAGTGATAATGGGCGATGAGCATCACGTGGAGTTCGCTTGTGGTGGAACAATATGATCACTTTAGTCTTGTCAAGATGTAGGGAACATATTTGAACAGAAAGTGACATTCCCAAACTATTCTACTTCCGTAATGTGACGTATTTCAGAGTTAAACAGTATATTTGAGAGGAAAAATTATTATAACATGCACTGATGAGACATTCACAATAAGAATGTGCATTTAGAAACAAATATTGTCAATTTTGATTTCATGTTGATTTTAAATAGACATAGTGTGTGTGTGTGTGTGTGTGTGTGTGTATGGGGGGAGTAATTAAAATGCACAATGTGAAGAATGTTTTTTTTTTCTGTCGACAGTAAACAAGCAGCAAGCAGCTAAATGCATAGACATACATGTTCCATAATTAAACTGTACCATAATTTGACTGCTTTGAACAGCATGTGGTTATGTTTACTAATGTACTATAACATGAGCTGCCTGCTGTTTCTTTACATTACAATAATGCAAATCTTGTTTGAGCGCTAAATGAGTCACTTAAGAGGAAACTTTATTTGTTTATTTATTTTCATTGATTCACTCATTTGGATGTATTTTAATTGAATAATTTTTTTTAATTTTATAGATTTTGTTTTATATTTATTCATTTTATTTTAGTGATGTATTTATTATTTAAAAATTGTTATTCATTTATTAATTAATTTTATTAATTAATTTATTTGTATTGCTTTGCTTATTCCTAAGTTTTTATGATTTACTTGTTTTTTTTACTTGTTATGTTTTTATTTAATTTTTTTAAATATATATATATTGTATAGGTTTTTTACCTTTTTACTGGGGGATTGGGGGGATCTAAAAGTGATCCAATATGGAATCAATGTGCAACATGTCAGTGCATGTGCATTACACGCCAGACCACGTCTCCGACCACGTTATTTTTTGTACAAATAAATAAAGTAATCCTTTACCCAAAGGTTAAACGAACAGATGTTTAACAGATACTATTTATGAGGTTTTTATTGTTGGGAACACTTCAGCCATAACTGCTGTTTTGAGGATATCATAAACATAACAATAAAAACACATTGCATTTAAATGCAGATCTCGATCAGCAAACAGCACAACATCACACGCCTTTAAAATGTTTAACTATCACTGGGCCAGTAAATATGCAATTTCTGACCTCATGACACACTGTGGGAAACATTCGGTGCCTCTACGCCCTGATCGACCAATAGAAACCTGATACTATCTAAAGCATCATGGGATGGTTTATTACCACAGTCACACAAACATGCAGTTTCTTTCCCCATTTCCTTTGTCCAATAGCCTGAATGCCAGAGGTGTTGAAATTAACCTCGTAGCTGTTAGATTAATAACCAGCCAAAAGGAAAATATACGAGCAGCAAACAGTTTCTGTCAGGGAGAGATTACGACGTCTGGGTCACGTTCCCTGTCACAATGTGACTTTCAAAAGCCGTTGTTACTGTGTTACTATGGATGTTACTGGTGTGACAACTGATAAACCCCACATCTGCAATTTGTCCCCTGTATATCGTTGAGGTGTAAAGCTCACAAGCGCACTCAATTAATGGAGAGGACATATGAGGTTGAGGTTCATACAGTGTGTTTGTATATTGTTGTTCATTTTATGTCTTCTTTATTATGGATGCCATAGCCCTAGACATAGTTTACATGTCTATTGATTAGCTAGTTTGTGTCTGCCTGTGGTCAGATGGGTGTTTCACATCAGACACTGGCACAGCAGGCATCTGTCAGCTCCCCCCAATGGGTCTTGTAGACTGACAGCATTTACATAGAGCTTCTATTTTTGAGTTCCTGTTTGTTTTTGACGGTAGTTTCTCCAGGTACACAGTGTGCTGCATGGTCCAGTGTGATTATTAATCCCCGTAAAGCTGTGATTGAATTAAATAAATACATAGTCTGTATGTGCTGCACACTTCAGAGTGCTCTTTGTCTCTGTCATGTCACACACACACAAGAGTGTGTGTGATGATCATGATGAGGTGTTTTCAGTGCATGAGCAGCCAGCTCTACACATTCATTTTGAAGCATGCATCACTTGCAGATTATTCATTTATTCAATTAAATCAGAGACTTTTTCAGTTTCATTATCACACTAGGACATATCGCAATTTTAATTTGATTAATTGCACATTAGGGTTGTGCTGATAGATGATGATCTCCGGGATCGACTATGGTCAAAGTGCACTGTAAACCTTAATAAGTTAGCAGAACTAAAAAAACAAATATTTAGTTCATTAATCTCAAAACAATAAAACAGTTCAGGTTACTTAAATTATGTCAGTTTCGTGAACTCGAAAGAAAAAGTTCTAAATACTAAAAGAATAATTTATTTGAACTAATTTGAATGACTTAATTTTTCCCTTCTCAATACAATGAATTACTTTGAGCAGTGGGGTTTACAGTGTGATTACCAATAGCTGATGCCTTTGACGATGTCAAGACGACATTTGGCTCGTTTTCCCATTAATGTATTAAATTATTATTATTAGGCTATTATTATAATTATCAAATTAATATTACAAATAATTTGCCCCTAGACACACAGACACGTGCTTGAAGATACACACTTTATTATTATATTATTAAGAACAGATGACAGAAGTGCATGTATGACATGCTGTTTTCACAGAGGCGTGCAGTCTTGTGCAACACACGCATGCAAAATGTTCTCACTCTTTGTTTCTGTCTTCTGAATTATTATTTATTTTTTTTTTGCAAGAACAGCATCGTCTATGCGTCCTGCAAATGACCTCAGACATCAGTTCAGGAGGTGTTTTGAGTTCAGTTCACTTTATTTCCACAGAGCGTTTAATTGTGAACACAGCCTGTAAAATAATACAAAATATATAAAATAATACAAAAACACATTCACCTCGATTCATGATTCATATTTCAGTGATTATTGTCTTCATTATAATAATTTTTTACGTTTATAATGGTTTTTATGTCTTCTTTTGTGTAAGTAATTTTCGGCCTGCATGTTTAGACGGACTTGCCTGACAGTAAATGGAAAGCTGGTTACTTATATATATATATATATTTGATCTCTTCTTTATTTTAATAGCTTTTTTGTTTCTTTTGGAGTGCAATTTTAATTTAGAATTTGATTTAACTTGTTCATTTTTTAAATAAATTAATTTTTAATGCAAAATCACTAAAGCAAGAATATTTACTGATCCTCATCCCAGGGGTTGCCGATGTAATTGGAGATTGTGAAGATAAAACCATCTTCATCTAAAAAGACATAATAGTCTAATAATATTAATGAGTATCAATTATGTCTTTACCTTCTCCTTAATTAAAATGTATGTCAAATCTTCTGACTTCAGTTGAATGTTTAAGCATTAAACATGTCTCTAAACAATGCAAGTTAGAACTAAACAACGCAAGTTAGCGCTATACAACACAAATTAGCTCTAAACAAATCCAGTTAGTGCTACAAAACACAAGTTATCTTTAAGCAACGCTAGTTAGCACTAATCAGCACAATTTAGAGCTAAAGTACGCAAGTTAGCGCTAAACAACACAAGTTAGTGCTAAACAACGGCAGTTAGCCCTAAACAATGCAAGGTAGCACTAAACAATTCAAGTTAGCTCTAAACAATTTCAGTTAGCACTAAACAATGCGAGTTAGCACTAAACAATTCAAGGTAGCACTAAACAATTCAAGTTAGCTGTAAACAATGTTAGTTAGCGCTAAACAATGCGAGTTAGCACTAAACAATGCGATTAAGCACTAAACAACGCAAGTTAGTGCTAAACAACGCAAGTTAGCACTAAACAACACAAGTTAGCACTAAAAAACACAATTTAGTGTTAAACCACACAAGTTAGCTCTAAACAACGGCAGTTAGCGCTAAACAATGCTTTACTGGGAAAGCGTATTCATTTTGTTTTCTGTCGTACAGTCACAGGGACCTGAAGCCAGAGAACCTGTTGCTGGATGAAAAGAATAACATCAGAATAGCAGACTTCGGCATGGCGTCCCTGCAGGTGGGAGACAGTCTGCTGGAGACGAGCTGTGGGTGAGTGAATCAGAGCAGCATTATTACACTTATAATCATGAACATCACTGACTTCATGTCAAAACACACAATTTCACTTCTTCTGTATTTGAAATGGCGGTTCTTAGTGTTCTAGATGTATGTATTTTAAATATCCTTAGTATGCTGAATGGAGTTCAGTAGTAGAGAACATTGTAACTTTAAAGCAGGGAGCGCTATAATGTTTGTGTAACTCTACTATTCCTCTCAAAGGGAGTTGCTCGGCTGGCGCATTAAGTTTTAGTTTTTAGTTTACCTTACCTTTTAGCATCAATTTTCAAACTTTCAGAAGTAGTAACTAATTGTACTGTATCATTGTTTGTTTAATTCAGCTCTCTGTCAGTCACACAGGTTTACATTAAGGGAACGAACATCAAGTGTGTGAGAGTGAGAGCGAGAGAGAGGTCATTGTTTCTCTTTCAGACAGGGGTGCCTATGACTTTAGACATGTACACTCATGAGTAGAGTTACTTTAAATTCACTCTATAATACAATGTTCATTCTTTGGACCACTATAATAACTCCATATCTTCTAGCCTGTAAAAAATATGGAAGACTAGGAATGCCATTTGAAAAATCAAGGAATCAATTACAGTATCAATTTATTAATGAAAATGTAGATAAATTAAATAAATAATTATTCCGATTTTTTCCCCCCAAATTGATAAATACACAGACATTTTTAAGATATTTTTTTATTTGTTTGATAAAATTATATTAATAAAAAAATAAAATAAAATAAATTGTAAGTAAACAATATGCCAAATACAGAAATCCAAATAGACTGACATATATAAAATGTATTTATTTGTTTAATACAATTATATTCATTCAAATGTAAACAAATTCATTTAAAATGTAAATACAGTATTTTTTTCTAAATTGATAAATAGACATATTTGAAATTGTTTAATAAAATTTTTAAAAATGTAGGTAAATGTAACAATAAAACAATTCATTAATAAATATTTTTTAAATGCATTGTTTAAATTGCAGTTTAAGTTGGCAATTGCTTTTTTTCAAACATTTGCAAATAGAGTTAAAAAATAATTAGGCAATCATGAGGGAGCAACCAATGAACTTTGACAACATTTTAAAACACACCTCCTTTGACGTATTAAATGTGGTTAGCGCTCATGAACTCATTGTGCTCTCTTTTTTATATTAGCCTGGAGTGAAGAGATAGGAGCCTGAATCATTTATTGCCCTTCATGTTTCTCTTAATGTCATTATTTCTTCTTTTCAGTAACTGACATTGCCCCCTACATATAATATGTCATAAGCCTTTTCTCTTCTGTCAGTAGATTAATTTTGCTCTAATGTCTGACCTTTAGGATTGACTGAAATGTGGTAAAATCACCATGGCAGTTACCTTACGGAGCGTGTTATATAATATTAGCTTTGCTGAGGTCAAACTGGACTCAAAGTACCTTTGTCCAAACCTTTGTGTACTTGTAGGGGTGTGTGCTTACATCACAGTCACCACAGGTTAGGAAGTACAGGACTTTGTGTAACAAAGGAAGTCATTGCTGCCTCCCAGGATCATGACTCAACATCGGCTATCTGAATGTATCTGGATGTGGTTCATCATCCTAAAAATGAGCTGGAAAGCACCTTTGTGTTGGTCTTGAGCTTCATGTGTCCTTGACGTTTATGTTTATCATAAGTTTTCTAATATGAGTTTATAATAGAACTTTGACAAATATGTCATGTATTAAACTAATTAGTGGTATTATTAAGATCAATTGATAAAATGGATATAAGTCATATGAGTCATGAATCATCCTGTATGAGGTGAATATGAGGTGACATTTTCTATTTGTAGCTTAATGTGACATCATTAGGGATGAGTTCAACAAGAAGACTCTACAGATATTTAGTATTTAACTGTAAGGTCGGGTCAGACCCATGCCAGTTTATTATTATATCATTAAATGCAGTGATGGTTTTAATCGAGTACAAAGTAATAAGCTACTAAAATCAAATTATTTTTTTGTCAAAGCGTAGTGTAACACATTAAATTATTGTAATCAGATTACAGTTACTAAATTAAGGTAAGTACTTTTAAGTACATTGTGTAGGTACATATTTCTAAAATAATATTACAGATTATATATTTATATGTTCATATATACATCTGCTCGCATTTCTGGTACACTTTAAAAGTGTTTTAGAAAGTAACATAAAAGTAAAGTAATTTATTATGTGATTACTTAGCTGAAGTAATCAGTAAAATACTCTGATTACAGAATCGGTTATTTGTAGTGGATTCATTTTTAATTTACGTACACAACACTAAGAATGATGATTTACTATTAGAATAATAAACTCAGCAAAAAAGAAACTTCCCTTTTTAGGACACTGTATTTTAAAGGTAATTTTGTAAAAATCCAAATAACTTTACAAATCTTTATTGTAAAATGTTTTCCATGCTTGTTCAATGAACCATAAACAATTAATGAACATGCACCTGTGGAACGGTCATTTAGACACTAACAGCTTACAGACGGTAGGCAATTAAGGTCACAGTTTTAAAAACTTAGGACACTAAAGAGACCTTTCTACTGACTCTGAAAAACACCAAAAGAAAGATGCCCAGGGTCCCTGCTCATCTGCGTGAACATTCCTTAGGCATGCTGCATGGAGGCATGAGGACTGCAGATGTGGCCAGGGCAATAACTTGCAATGTTCGTACTGTGAGACGCCTAAGACAGTGCTACAGGGAGACCGGAAGTACAGCTGATCGTACTCTCGGTGGCAGACCACGTGTAACAACACCTGCACTGGATCGGTACATCCAAATATCACACCTGCGGGACAGGTACAGGATGGCAACAACAACTGCCCGAGTTACACCATGAACACATAATCCCTCAATCAGTGCTCTGACTGTCTGCAATAGGCTGAGAGAGGATGGACTGAGGGCTTGTAGGCCTGTTGTAAGGCAAGTCCTTACCAGACATCACTGGCAACAACGACTTCTATGGGCACAAACCCACCTTCACTGGACCAGATAGGATTGGCAAAAAGTGCTCTTCACTGACGAGTCTCGGTTGGACTTGCATTTATCGTCGAAGGAATGAGTGTTACAACGAGGCCTGTACTCTGGAGCGGGATCGATTTGGAGGTGGAGGGTCCATCATGGTCTGGGCAGGTGTGTCACAGCATCATCAGACTGTGCTTTTGTCATTTCAGACAATCTCAATGCTGTGTGTTACATGGAAGACATCCTCCTCCCTCATATGGTACCCTCCCTGCAGGCTCATCCTCACATGACCCTCCAGCATGACAATGCCACCAGCCATACTGCTGCTTCAGTGCATGAATTCCTGCAAGACAGGAATGTCAGTGTTCTGCCATGGTGAGTGAAGAGCCCGTATCTCAATCCCATTGAGCACGTCTGGGACCTGTTGGATCAGAGGGTGAGGGCTCAGGCCATTCCCCCCAGAAATGTCTGGGAACTTGCAAGTGCCTTGTTGGAAGAGTGGAGTAACATCTCACAGCAAGAACTGGCAAATCCGGAGCAGTCCATGAGGAGGAGATGCACTGCAGTACTTAATGCAGCTGGTGGCCACTGACTGTTACTTTTGATTTTGACCCCCCCTTTGTTCAGGGACACATTATTCCATTTCTGTTTGTCACATGTCTGTGAAATTGTTCAGTTTATGTCTTAGTTGTTGAATATATTTATGTTCATAAAAATATTTAAACATGTTAAGTTTGCTGAAAATAAAAGCAGTTGAAAGTGAGAGGACGTTTGTTTTTTGAGTTTAGTATACTAGTATGTATTATTTGCAGTTTGTAACATATACTTGAATAAAATATGATAATGAATATAGTGAATGTATTATAAAGTAGAATAGTAATATAGCATTTGCACTTTTTTCATTGTGTGGTTTTTTATTTACTCCACCACTATTTGCAAAAACAGCCTCGCTTTTATTCTAAAACTAAAAGCATATCTAAACCGTCAAAATAGTAAAGGCATTGTCGATTCAAAGATTCATGAATGTCTTCTGATTGGTTTTATGGTGTTTATTGTTGTATCCCTGTTAATAATGCACCATTTGACCTAATGATACATTGCAAAAAGAGGTGTTTGCACTCAGATCTCTGAGCGTTTGCACACCCACATCAGTTATTTTGAGGCGTCTTAACACTTTCCTGTCATTGGTTGACTGGTTTTGCAGAAATGAGAGAGGAAATGAGCTTTAGCAAAAAGTTTGCAGTAGATAAATGTTCTGGCGCTCTGCACCACAGGGGTTCTTCAAAAAACTCATCTGTTAATGGATGTATTTTTGGGTCTAATTCGCCTCATCAACAGAAATTTTTTCAACAGAGGTTTTCAGCAACAAAAAAAAACTGCAAAGTTGTGGTCATTATGCCTTCAGAATCGTAATAAGTAAGGCTGTGTTAGAGCTTTTAAAATTGTAATGAGTGGAATACCTGGAATATCAGAATATGTTCTGGAAAATTGCATAAAAGTGCTTGAAAATAAAATGCAACATTTCTATATATGATTATTGTGGAGCGGAGGGGGGTGGGGCCGGGCTAGAATGTTGCATGCCCGGTCCCCAATCGCCCTTACATTGGTGCCGAAACCCAAAAAGGGGGAGGGATGCCTGTCGCAGAGTCCTCGACACTACCGTCCACCTGGGGAGCGCCGCTGCCATCTACCGGGTAACGGAGTAGCCCGACCACCCAGATGCGGGGAACGACCGCCGTCCGCGGGGCGAGTGGGGACTGGATTACCCGACCTCCTTGAGCGATGGAGCCACTGCCAGGGGTGGAGGAGTGCCCTGCCGTACCCCAGAAACGCGGAGGGGTCGAGGGAAGACCGCCGTCCGCGAGGGGAGGAGGGAAGTAACTCCCCGATCGCCTGGAGCGGTAGGGCTGCTGCCAGGGGCGGAGGAATGTCCCCAGGTGCCGCCAGAAAAGCGGAGTGGCTGTCGTCCGCTGGAGAGTGTGGCGGAGTGTTCGAGGACCACGCGACTCTCTCCTGTCTCTCTATCTGTTGCACCGTGTTGGCCTTTTCCCTCGCCTATTTTTTTTTGTTGTTGTTGTTTTTCCCCTCCTGTCTCCTCCCAGGTCGAGGAAGGCGGGGATGACCTGATGGGCGCAAAGCACGGCCCTCCCCAGGGAAGGGGGGGTGGGGGGTATATGACATGCCAGTGGCACCCTGGCTTGAGGTAACGCCGGGAGGAGTGTGGAGCGGAGGGGGCGGGGCGGGACTAGAATGTTGCACGCCCGGTCCCCAATCGGCCTGATGGGGCGTGCGAGGGATAAAGTCGGCCGGTGATGGTGGTTCGAGAGAGAGAGAATTACGGGCATGTCCGTCATATGTGTGTTTGTTGTCTTTTAAGTTTCTCATTAAAATATTGTTTATATTGACAAGCCGGTTCTCGCCCCCTCCTTTCCATTTAACCCCCTTAAATTTATATTCAAAATATCCCCCACATACAGCGCACATATTTGAACCACCCAAGATTGCAAGGGGCCATCTGACTGACATAAAAAGCGACCAATCACACCTGTTTTTATTTTTTACTTGACGTCTACTAGACCACATCTCTATTATGCTAATCCCAGCATACAGACTGCTCGTCAGGTGCATAAAACCGCTTCAGAAGCAGGTGAAAACCTGGCCAGCAGGAGCCATCTCTGCTCTTCAGAACTGTTTTGAGTGTGCTGACTGGTACCTGTTCAGGGAGGCTGCAATTTATGGGCACTCTACCAACTTGGAGGAATACACAGCATCAGTGATCAGCTACATCAGCAAGTGAATTGATGATGTCACTTTCTCCAAGACCATCACCACACGCTCCAACCAGAAGCCGTGGATGACTGCGGAGGTGCGTGCGCAGCTGAGGGCCCGAGACTCAGCCTTCAGAGCAGGCGACAAGGTGGCCCTAAGGACAGCAAGGGCCAAACTGTCCTGGGCCATCAGAGAGGCAAAGCGCGCACACGCCCAGAGAACCACAGTAACTTCCAGGATAGCTGCGACACGCGGCACATGTGGCAGTGCATCCAGGCCATCACCAACTACAGGACAACATCAGTTGCCTGTGATAAAGTTGCCTTTCTTCCAGATACGCTGAATGACCTCTACGCTCGGTTTGAGGCGCAGAACGACGTGGTGGTGAGGAAGACCACCCTTCCTCCCAACGACCAGGTGCTCTGTCTTACCACAGCTGAGGTTAAGAAAACTCTACGTAGAGTCAACCCACTGAAAGCTGCTGGACCAGACAACATTCCGGGCAGAGTGCTCAGAGGATGTGCAGACCAGCTGGCAGATGTTCTTACCGAATCTTCAACATCTCTCTGAGCAGCACCGTCGTTCCAACGTGCTTCAAGGCCACCACCATCGTACCCATGCCAAAGAAGTCTTCAGTGTCCTGCCTCAACGACTACCGTCCTGTTGCACTCACACCCATCATCATGAAGTGCTTCGAGAGGCACATCATGAGGCACATTAAGACCCAGCTGCCCTCCTCACTAGACCCACTGTATTTCGCGTATCGTCCCAACTGTTCAACAGACGATGCCATCGCCACCACCCTCCATCTAGCCCTCACCCACCTAGTTAAAAAGGACTCATACATTCGAATGCTGTTCATAGACTTCAGCTCTGAACCTGCTGGGCCTGGACACCTCCCTCTGCAACTGGATCCTGGACTTACTGACTGGGAGACCTCAGTCAGTCCGGATTGGGAACCGCATCTCCACCACCACCACCACCACAGTGAGCACATGGGCCCCCCCATGGCTGTGTGCTCAGTCCACTGCTGTTCACTCTGCTGACTCACGGCTGTGCAGCAATGCACAGCTCGAACCACATTGTCAAGTTCGCTGATGACACGACCGTGGTGGGTCTCATCAGCAAGAACGACGAGTCAGCATACACAGAGGAGGTGCAGCGGCTAACGGACTTGTGTAGAGCCAACAACCTGTCTCTGAATGTGGACAAAACAAAAGAGATGGTTGTTGACTTTAGGAGACCACTCTCCGCTGAACATCGATGGCTCCTCTGTGGAGATCATCAAGAGCACCAAATTCCTTGGTGTTCACCTGGCGGAGAACCTCACCTGGTCCCTCAACACCAGCTCCATTAGTAAGAAAGCCCAGCAGCGTCTCTACTTTCTTCGAAGGCTGAGGAAAGCACATCTTCCCCCATCCTCACTACATTCTATTGAGGGACTATTGAGAGCATCCTGAGCAGCCGCAAAGCCCTGCAGAGGATAGTGAAGACAGCTGAGAAGATCATCAGGGTCTCTCTTCCCTCCATCAAAGACATTTACATAAAATGCTGCATCCGCAAACAACCAGCATTGTGGATGACCCCACACACCCCTCACACAAACTCTTCACCCTCCTGCCTTCTGGCAAGAGGTACCAAAGCATTTGGGCCCTCACGGCCAGACTGTGTAACAGCTTCTTCCCCCAAGCCATACTCAGAGACTGGACTGACAGACACACACACACCTGTACACCATCCAACTTTTGCACATGTCCAGAGTTGCACTTTAATTAATTGTCACTTATACCTGGCTGCAACCTCAATAACTGCTATGTCCATAGAACACTATTTCATAGTATGTTATGTTTACATTTGGCATTTTTAGAAAGTGTCATCATTTTGCACTACACAGATTACAAATATGTACTGGTCGGCGCTGCACTGTCTCTTACTGTGCCTATTGTCCTGTTCCCTTTGGTAATTTATTGTACTGTCTCGTACTTTTTTTGCACACGTTTGCACATGCACTTTATGTAGAAATGTTATTTAGTCTGTGTAGTCTCATGTGGTTCTGTGTTTGTCCTATGATGTTTTTATGTAGCACCATTTAGTCCCCACCATGGGGGAACGTTGTCTCGTTTCGCTGTGTACCGTACTAACTGTATATGATTGAATGACAATAAAAACAACTTGACTTGACGGTAGTTAGCGACTCACCGCCACAAAGCAACGGGAGACCATTAATTTTTAATGAGAGCAGAAACATGAGCGACAGCGATTGTTGGAGAGAGGATGTGGGCAAATCAATGTTACTTGAATTTGTGATATTTTAGTGCATTTTATACTGTTGAAGGCTTTGTTTGGAAAATGTTAATAAAGCATTATATTGTTAATTATTGTTTTTTTTTTTTCCCCTAAGAAGGAAATAAATGCATTTTGACAGGAAAAGAAGGATATATAGTGTCAAGTTTCAGCACTTTAAAAATATGCGATTAATGGTGATTAACTATAGGTGATTAACTAAATTATGGGATTAATTGCGATTAAAAATTTAAATCAACTAACAGCACTAATATTGTGTGTTATTTTTCTTGCTCGGTTACCTCTTATACATTTGTTAATACCATGTCGGAATTACTGTATTTACGAGTTTCACTCATAATACAGAGTTAGGAACTCCGAATTATATGAAAAATATGTGCTGGAAAAAGTAGTTGAAAGTCCTTGATTTGCATGAAATGATGCCTGTATGAATCCATTTTTGAGCTTTGGCAACTCAATGTTAATATTAAGTTTGTATTAGGTTTGACGGGTCCCAACGACAGTTAAAAAATGGTTATGGGAGTATTATTATCACAAATTCGCTGCCGCCTTCAACATTAAAAACATTCTACGGCCTTAATCTTTTTTATTCATTATAATTCCTTACATTTAACGCATCTACTTCAGAGAAAAAACTATATGAAAAATGATACAAAATTATGCCTGCAGAATTGTGAAAAGGAAAAGTATAACAGTTTTAAAACTGTTAAAATGTACTGTCATTTTACAGCTTGATGCAAACTTAAATTCAGCAGTCAAAAAAGCTACTGCCAATGCAATATTAATTATGAAACAACGTTTCATGTTGTTGGTATATTTTCTTTTTGAGTATTCTGAAATATACCATGAGCTTTGGCAACTCTTTAGAGCTGGAAACCCACAGGCTGTTTTACTGCTTGATACATAGTAAAGAACTTTAACTATTTATTTACTTCAGAAAGTTTACCACCATAATGTTGTTAGAACCCATAAAACTGACTGTAGTTGCAATATTAATACGAAAGAAAGTTTCATATATTTTGAGTATTCTGGAAGATTCTTTCAGCATTGGCAGATCGGTCTAAGATTCAGTTTGAATTAGCTCTGACATGTCCCAGAGCGCAATTTAAATGAGTTATACTATTTCTCTCGTACTGTCAGAGAGTCGGCCATGAAGATATCACTTCGACAGCTCCAGATCTTCTCTCTTTGAACCTGAATGTCAGCTTTTTGGTTGCCATATTTAGCAATTCTTTATGCAACTAGTGTACTTCAAGCCAAATATATTAGTCTGACAAGAGAATGCTTTCACTAACAGGATATTCATATTTGCATAGGCTTATTGTTGTCAGCTCACAGGGACACTCTGCCAATAATATGATTATCTCTGAACATGCCTGTTTATCTCTGTGAAAACACGTTCACACTTGTGTTGATGTGAAGAGTATTACGCAGTGATGCACTGCAGTGTTGTAAAATAGGAGTTGTCAAGAAAGATTAGCTAAGACAGAATGCCAGCTATTGAAAGCGGAAGTTTTGTCCCCTGATGATTTTATCTCCTTTATTAAATTGAGATGTCTCCTCAACCAAATTGTGAGATGAATCATTCTAAACAAATAGTAAGATTGGTCACGGATCATAGCATATGGGAAACATCTATTAACATTCATAGTGCTCTAGTTTTTTGAGGTTTACAGCTTTTTATGATCTGAGAGTTGTCTGATGTTTCTATTTATTTTTTTGATTCATCAGATGTAGTTGAGAGTGACTGGAAATTGTTTGGGAGAGAGTGGGATCGGAGAACATTGCAGATCAGGCATAATGTCTGGTTCCCTTTGCAGCTTCTTCTGGGAAAGAATCGCTCACTTAAACAGGAAGAAAACTTTTGACTGATGTGGAAAATGAGCAACCAGAGTTCCTTTTGTTTTTGCCTAGTAAGGGTGTGACAATATGAAATAGTTGACAGCACAATAATAGACATGTGTTTGACAGAAATGTTTTAATCATTCGAATCAGAATTTCTGTCCATTTAAAAGTAAGGGACCGTTCACACCGGAAGTCTTGCTGTTTTTACAGTTTCTCGTGCAGGAGCGCCACATTTTTAGATGCTGTGTCAAGTTAAAAAGAACTTCAACTTTTAAATGTTTGTTTTGTTTTTCTTTTCTCATCATCTTGCTTATTTTGTTTTTCCTTTTGTCATTTTGTCTGTTCTTGTCTCTTTTCTTCTCTTCTGTTCTCTTCTTTCATTTTGCATCTCATTTGTCTGATCTTATTTTGTTTCGTTTTATTTCATCTCATTTGTCTGATCTTATTTTGTTCGTTTTATTTCATCTCATTTGTCTGTTCTCTTTTTGTTTCGTTTTATTTCATCTCATTTGTCTGATCTTATTTAGTTTCATTTTATTTCATCTCATTTGTCTGATCTTATTTAGTTTCATTTTATTTCATCTCATTTGTCTGATCTTATTTTGTTTTGTTTTATTTCATCTCATTTGTCTGATCTTATTTTGTTTTGTTTTATTTCATCTCATTTGTCTGATCTTATTTTGTTTCGTTTTATTTCATCTAATTTGTCTGATCTTATTTTGTTTAGTTTTATTTCATCTCATTTGTCTGATCTTATTTTGTTTAGTTTTATTTCATCTCATTTTTCTGATCTTATTTTGTTTCGTTTTATTTCATCTCATTTGTCTGATCTTATTTTGTTTCATTTTATTTCATCTCATTTGTCTGATCTTATTTTGTTTCGTTTTATTTCATCTCATTTGTCTGATCTTATTTTGTTTCGTTTTATTTCATCTCATTTGTCTGATCTTATTTTGTTTAGTTTTATTTCATCTAATTTGTCTGATCTTATTTTGTTTTGTTTTATTTCGTCTCATTTTTCTGATCTTATTTTGTTTCGTTTTATTTCATCTCATTTGTCTGATCTTATTTTGTTTCATTTTATTTCATCTCATTTGTCTGATCTTATTTTGTTTCATTTTATTTCATCTCATTTGTCTGATCTTATTTTGTTTCGTTTTATTTCATCTCATTTGTCTGATCTTATTTTGTTTCGTTTTATTTCATCTCATTTGTCTGATCTTATTTTGTTTAGTTTTATTTCATCTAATTTGTCTGATCTTATTTTGTTTTGTTTTATTTCATCTCATTTTTCTGATCTTGTTTTGTTTCGTTTTATTTCATCTCATTTGTCTGATCTTATTTTGTTTCATTTTATTTCATCTCATTTGTCTGATCTTATTTTGTTTCGTTTTATTTCATCTCATTTGTCTGATCTTATTTTGTTTCGTTTTATTTCATCTAATTTGTCTGTTCTCTTTTTGTTTCGTTTTATTTCATCTCATTTGTCTGATCTTATTTTGTTTCGTTTTATTTCATCTCATTTGTCTGGTCTCTTTTTGTTTCGTTTTATTTCATCTCATTTGTCTGATCTTATTTTGTTTCGTTTTATTTCATCTCATTTGTCTGTTCTCTTTTTGTTTCGTTTTATTTCATCTCATTTGTCTGATCTTATTTTGTTTCGTTTTATTTCATCTCATTTGTCTGGTCTCTTTTTGTTTCGTTTTATTTCATCTCATTTGTCTGATCTTATTTTGTTTCGTTTTATTTCATCTCATTTGTCTGTTCTCTTTTTGTTTTTAAGTTTAAAAGAATCTTAACTTTAAAAAAAAAAAATTTTTGTTCTTTACTTTTTGTCTTCTCTCTCATTGTTTCTCATCTCATTGCATCTCATTTTGTCTTAAATTATTTTTAGTTTCACCTCGTCTTGTTTTTCTCTTTTCGTTTTGCTTTCTCAACATCTTGTCATTTTGTCTGTTCTCGTCTGATTTTGTCTCTTTTCTTTACTTCTGTTCTCTTCTCATTTTGTCAACTTATTTTGTTTAGTTTAATCTCAACTTGTTCTTCTCTTTTCATTTTTTAGATGCCTTGTAAAGCTAATACTTTTTGTCTGTTCTCATCTGATTTTGTCTCTTTTCTTCTCCATTTTCTTACGTTATTTTGTCTAATTTTATTTTGTGTAGTTTCATCTGACCTCATTTGTCTGTTCTCAAGTTAAAAGTTAAAAAGAACTTCAACTTTCAAAATCGTGTCTCGAGACACCTGCGTTCTGTTATATTCATTGCCCTACATCTAGTTTTTTGTTGCAAATATTTGTTTGTTGTGAATGACCCCCAATAATTTGTGATTATTTCAAACACATAACTCAAAAGACTACAGAATGTAGTTCTGGACAGATGCCACTAAACTCTGGCAAATCCAGTGAAAGATTCTTTCTCAAAAGCACTTATTGTAGCCACCCAGTTCTGTGTAAACTGGAGCATGTGCGCTAACTACTGTGCCACGACTGCTACAATTTAAAATGAATTAAGTTACCATGATGCAGATGCAGAACTGGTCACAGTTACAAACTTTTAATGGTGTCATTGGTGATTCTCTTTCAAAAAGTCCCATTAGTCAAATATTAGATTTAGTCTGTTGAATGTTTTGAGAGATTTGTCTGATTTCTAACTCAAGATGATTTTGTCTTTTTACAGATCTCCACATTACGCATGTCCTGAAGTCATCAGAGTGAGTATTGTCTTTTCCATTTTTGGAAGAAAAAAGAACATTCACAACTATTTCTAAGTAGGTCATACAGGATTGATCAGCTCATCTCAAAACTGCAGAGTAGAGTTATAGCGATTTGACCTCTCTGTTTTCTTTCACAGGGAGAGAAGTATGATGGAAGGAAAGCCGATGTTTGGAGCTGTGGGGTCATTCTGTTTGCTCTGTTGGTGGTGAGTCATAACTAATTGCAAAGTCACAAAGGACTTTATCTTCAATTAATAGTTCACTCCAAAATGAAAATTCACCTTTCATAAAGAATGATTATTCATGTCCATTGACCACTAAATGATTTGATATGAAGTGTTGAAGCACTCTATTACAATCATATGGTGTAAGTTCCATTTACCCAGGAAACCAGCTAGTGCTCGCGTACAGTGCTCATTCTAAATATGGTCTGAGAATAAGAGTTTCTGCCTTATTCTATGAATGGAAACCATGTTAGATCAGTAAAAGACACTGTTATAAAAACTCTGTTATGATTGGAAGATGCACTAGATAATGTTTATATTCTGCATTCATTTCACTAATGCTAATGCTATATGTGGCCAGAATCACATGACATGGGTTTGGTAAATGTTTCATAAATCTTTAGAAGTTATCATCCTCAAATTGAAAATAGACCATTACCAGACTTGTGGCTTTAGCTCAATTGTGTGCGTCAAGGTCAGTTTCATATATATTATTTCATAAAAATATGTTATGGGAAAAAAATTGCTGGTCACTTTACAAGCAGGTACAAGTTTTTCTTACGTTTATTCTTCATGACTTTTCTCAAACTTACAAGTGTCTACGTGCAAAAGAGACCACAATCATGAGTGTAGTGATGAACTACAGCCATTGAATTTTGAGAATGTCTTTTTTAGGCTTGTGCTTAAAACAATGGACCAGTTGTAGGACTGGGCTGTCATACTCCAAAAGTGACGCGAAAAGCACCATAAAAGTAGTCCATTTGACTTGGTATATTTCAAGTCTTCTGAAGCCGCACATTAGCTTGATATGAAGAACTGACTGAAATTATAGTAGTTTATTTTTATTTATTGGGTTTTGAATGGCATGAAGGTGAGTTCACTGGTTTGTTTAGTTCAAAGTCTAATTTTTTAAATGTGTGGGTTTTTGAGGATTGGTTATTAAGGGCAACTCTTGGTTTTTCTGTCAGAAATGTTCTTTTTAATGGTATACTGTATTACATATACAGTATATACAGGCTTGGTCAGGGATTTGATGTTTTCAAGTCTCAAAGACGATACAATTTTAAGCAGGAATGAAGCACACGAACCGTGGCAATATCCCCCAGAGTTTGTGCTCATTTGAAATGCTCTTCTTCAAATTGGAGGGTAAAATTCAGACCCTTGAGTGTGAGCGGTTTATCTCTCTACACAGAGCCATGGGCCTGCATTTTTAAACCAAAACTGGATTGTTTTGACATTCCAGAAATGATGACAGAAAGAATGATCTACAGAAATAATGAACTCTGAAATACTCAGCCCAATTCAGCTTCACATGTTCTCAACAGACATGTTTTTCTCTTCTCGTCTTTACTCTTCACTTCTCTTCTTTTCTCTTTTCTTCTCTTCTACTTTTCGTCTCTTCTCTTCCTTTCCTTTCTCTTCTCTTCTTTTCCTTGTCTCATCTATTCTTGTCTTTTTTTATCTTGTCCTGTCTCTTCTCTCTTTTTGTCTCAACACATTGCATCTCAGTTTTTTGTCTCATCTTTTCTTCTCATCTTCAACTCTTCATCTTTTCTCGTCCCTTCTCTTATTGTCTCATCTCTCCTTTTCAACTTCTTGTCTTCTCATCTCATCTCTCTTTTTCTCCGTAAGCATTGCATCTTATTTTTTCTTCTTTTGTTTAGTCTTGTCTCATCTTCATCTTCTCTTCTACTTCTCATCTCTATTCATCTAGTCTTTTTTGTCTTTTCTGATCTTGTCTCATCTCATCTTGTTTTTCTCTTTTCTTCTCTTCCTGTCTGCTTCTGTTCTACTTTATTTTCTATTGAAGTTTATTCGGTCTTGCCTTAATGAAATATATATCTTGGCTTGCTGTAGAAAGGCAGACAGGACAAAATAAAAACTGCTGCTGACATGTTGTGTTTTTTCAGACTGACTCTGTGCTGAATACACAACATTGTCTCAGATCCAAAGTGATTGGAGTGCATTTATTTGCTTATTCTCTTTATTTTGTTCTTTTGCTATTCTTGCATTTTTTTTTTTTCATCAGACCTGAAAATGAAACCTCATCGACCTCACCTGTAGGGAAAAATATGCAAAACAAGTCAATAAAAATGTCCTCGTTCTAATTTATAATTCTATACTCTGAACTATTTTCTTCAGAAATGTCTTATATTTTTCAGCATCTTCTCCTCTTTGCCTGTTTCTTTCTCTCAGGGAGCTTTGCCGTTTGACGATGATAATTTACGAAATTTGTTAGAGAAAGTGAAGCTGGGTGTGTTTCACATGCCACATTTTATTCCACCGGACTGCCAGAACCTCTTGCGAGGAATGATCGAGGTAGACGCTGGCAAACGGTTAACGGTGAGTCCTGCCACTCTTCTGAATTTGAACTGATGTCATCATCATACAGTAAGTGCATTGCATTTTAACCACCTGTTTGGACTTTTATTTTAACTTGAGTTACAGTTAAGGCAACGTTTCTGTTGACAAAAGGAAATGCTAACTAAGTAGTGTGCTAAATAAGGATTTTAGTAACAAAGTGTTCCTTCATGGTATTCCGTCTCAAACTCTCTCATTACCTTTAGTTTCAGAGGGAAACCTTGATATTGTTACTGTATGAAAAAGAGAGCAAGGTAAAGAAAGAATCAAATCAAATGTGAGTTTGATATGTAGGTAGTAAAGCCAGTCGGACAGTTCAAAGGCAGCGTGAGGTAGTGTGTTTGGAGATCACCTTTGCATAGTCAGATGCCTCTGCTGTCACCATAACCTTTGCTTATACTAACCAATAAAAAAGCTGCTTTTGCCCTTGAATAAAAAACACTATCAGAGTCCTTCTTGAACTGCTATCTACACTTTATTTCAGACAGTAGTCGTGATACACACTTTGAGCATGATTGAATCAAACCTGTTAGCATATCTAGGGGAAAAGGGTCTTGTTTTTGTAGAAATGGTCAAGGGAACACTTACTTTTCTCCATCACTCTTAGTCTCTTTTTGCGCTCTCTGATAGCTTTTTTTTTTTTTATCAGAGGTAATTATTTGGGTGAATCTCAAGCAACCAAAAACATACAGTATTTCACCCCAAAATGAAAAGAAAGAAATAAGAAATGTTATTATTATTATTATTTTGTATTATGTTAATATTAAAGCTTTATGACCATACAGTGTCAACAATTGTCTAATTTGTGTAAAAAAAAAAAATAATAATAATAAATTTAATTATCCTAAGGAATTGTTTTGGAGAAACATCCAAATGAAAGTTGACTTAAAAAAATAAGTCTTCCGAGCTATGAAAGAGAAACACCTGAGAAATCAAATCTTACTGTTTCTCTATGTGAAATCTGACCCTGAAACAGTACCCTTGCAGAACATCACCTTGTGATCACATCCCATGTCTCGTTACCTTGTTCCTTTTACAGCAGTTGCGTTTTAATGAGTCCCAATGGCTTTCAAGGACAACCCTGTAGGAAACACAGTCTTTAAGTCACTGATGGAGTTTGATAGCTTGCTGAATTGCCAAGCAGCCTTGTTCATATCTTAGAGAGGCATTTAAAATGCATGGGAAAAATTAACAATGCAGTCCCATGATTCAGTTTCACAGAGCAGAATTCACAATGTACCACCTGAAAATGCCAAGACAGTGTGTTGTTCACCTGTGTTCTATTTTCATCCACTTGCAGCGCAATTCACCAATCTGTAATTAAATGTGTTAAGTAAAATAGTAGTTCATTATAATTTCTATTAGGAAAGTTGAGTTTTTGAGTTATTGTCACACTTCTTTAGAATTCATCAACCTTTCTCTTATGAAACATCTAACAATTAAAAATTTCAAACAAATATGTTTTTCTTAATACCAAAATTGTATAGGGTCTTTTGTGACCTCAGATGTAGTAGTGTCACAAAATATATATGATTTACATTTGACATTGCTATTTGACGAAGAAGCAATGTGGAAGTAAACTATAGCAAGTACAACACATGAACAATATGATATGGCTATTTTCATAATTTTTTGTGTACTACTGAAATTCTGTAAGTTGTACGTCTATTTAGACTCAATATGTGCCTGAGAAAAACATATGTGTAGCTCATGTATAATGTGTTGCTCAATATGCATTTGACAGCCAGTTGAGTTTCATTAAATGTAAATGTGGATGTAATGATATTTGAACAATAAAACACCATAATATTACAAAATATATTTTATTCTATTATTTTCTTAAAAATGCTTTCAAAGCTTGAAACTATCTGGGCATTTTTTTGATTTCGCTAAAGACCAGAGTATATAATAATGTTTGGCAAAACGGCCATGTATTTGGCAGTGTGCTTGTTCCATGTCTGAGACTGAACTGAGAGTAAACCCATAATAAACTAAATATTCTCTCTTACTATTTTTAAATAAATATTTAAGCTGTTTTTGTGCCATGCATCTTACTGTCTCTCTGTCTTCCTTTTACAGTTAGAGTTGATCCAGAAGCACACATGGTACATGTAAGTATTAAACTAACATTGTTCGCTGGCTCTGTAAACAATGCTTGTAACATGCAGAAACAGAATGACTAAAAACAGGCCTGGGCATTAGGGACAGAAAGATTGGGATCAAATGTGTGTGTTTTTGTCTGAGAGCGAGTATTAAACCGAGTGTGTGCATATACAGTATGTGTGATAAATGGCATAGACCCCACACGTCAGAAGCAAGGACAAATTTCTAGTGGCCCAGCAGGGATTTGCTGTCCGCTCGCATGCGCACGCCACTGTCGTCTGGCTTCCTCTGGAGACAGAACGAAACAGGCAGACAGCAGGAGAAGGTCGGGCTGACATGTTCGTATCATGCTCTCCTGTCTCACTGCGTCTCTGGGGTCAAAGACATGGCAGACACAGACAGTGTCGACGTTTCTAAGCAGAATGCTTATGTTTTTAGATGCTTGTGTCTGCCACAATCTTTTCTAACAGATGGCAACAGCAAATATTTGGAATATGCTTGAGAAAGAAGGTTATGAAGATGTGTATTTAACGCTCCTATTTTGATCAAGAAGTTTTTGACCGGACACAGTAAAGGTGTAACTTTATTACTTTTATTTTAAGAAATGTTAAGATTTCTTCTTAAAAAAAAACAATAAATAAATGTTTTCTTTGTTTTTTGCAAATTTATGTAACTTTACTACAGTAAAAAACTAGTTGAAACATGAAGATAATTTGAGAATGTGTCCTGTTTTGATCATAGATTGCTCCCATCTGGTGAAAATAAAAGAAAAATAACATGACATACAAATCATGTAATGACAATAATAGCCAGTAGATGGCTGCAGTGTTCTAGGCAGCCACCTACTGTGTAGTAATGCTTAATGATATTACAAGTTATGCATTGAGATATACTGTATATTTAGACATTATCAAGCTATTATTTGTCAAAGTTTAGCATTTGTTATTGCTTTTTGTAACTGTTTTGAAGCGTCAATTTTTGCAAAAATGTATTATTATGCATATTATTTGTTACAAAGAGAAGACATAAAATAATAAATTTGTTACCAGTCATTTATTTCAAACAACAACATTTAATAAATTAATAAGTGCGTGTGTGCTGCATTGTGGGTGTGTTATAGTCTTACCCCCTAATGTATGTGCGTGTGCTGCATTGTGGGTGTGTTATAGACTTACCCCCTAATGTATGTGTGTGTGTGTGTGTGTGCTGCATTGTGGGTGTGTTATAGTCTTACCCCAAAATGTATGTGTGCGCTGCATTGTGGGTGTGTTATAGTCTTACCCCGTAATGTATGTGCGTGTGCTGCATTGTGGGTGTGTTATAGACTTACCCCCTAATGTATGTGTGTGTGTGTGCTGCATTGTGGGTGTGTTATAGTCTTACCCCAAAATGTATGTGTGTGCTGCATTGTGGGTGTGTTATAGTCTTACCCCCTAATGTATGTGTATGTGCGCTAGACGATATTGTCATTTAAAAACACAATTGATGCAGCATCCATATCATTTTGTGGTGCTTCTACTCTACTACTATTTTGTGGCTCTTCAGGACTCGTACCCTGATTCTTTGCATCGCAAGTGCAACTGTCTGTCAGTTGAGTTACCGTGCAATTTGATCGAATGTTAAAATGGCCTTACAAGTCTTGCACTATAGTAAAAGTGTTTAGATGTCATAACATAGCATTGTGTGAGCATGAAAAGTAAGTGTTTATGAGCTGATAATCTACCTGTGGTTATGGGGGCATGACCGAGTGATGTCTGTAGAGAGCAAGGCCAGGAGAGGAAGAACGGTAAGCATTGACACCTGTGGGAAATTATAGCTAACAGTTGTTCTGTGTTACAGTGAGAGCTAGAGAGAGATAAGAGGGCAGTCCAGACTGCCGGAGGAGAGAGAGAGAGAGACAGACGTGTGTGTGTGTCCTGCTGAAAAGCAAACCGTGTGTGTTATACTGAAAAGTAGTGTAAATAAAGAAACTTAGGTGGATTGTTTTTCCGGCTTCAGCTTTCTCCTTCCTACCTGAACAAGTGACTTATCACACTAACATTTTATGATATGTGTGAAAGAGAATAAAAGTAATTGTTGTACTGCCTCTACAGTTGAAGTCAGAAGTTTACAAACACCATAGCCAAATACAGTCAGGTCCATAAATATTGGGACATCAACACAATTCTAATCTTTTTGGCTCTATACACCACCACAATGGATTTGAAATGAAACGAACAAGATGTGCTTTAACTGCAGACTTTCAGCTTTAATTTGAGGGTATTTACATCCAAATCAGGTGAACGGTGTAGGAATTACAACAGTTTGTATATGTGCCTCCCACTTTTTAAGGGACCAAAAGTAATGGGACAATTGGCTGCTCAGCTGTTCCATGGCCAGGTGTGCGTTATTCCCTCATTATCCCATTTACAAGGAGCAGATAAAAGGTCCAGAGTTCATTTCAAGTGTGCTATTTGCATTTGGAATCTGTTGCTGTCAACTCTCAATATGAGATCCAAAGAGCTGTCACTATCAGTGAAGCAAGCCATCATTGGGCTGAAAAATCAAAACAAACCCATCAGAGAGATAGCAAAAACATTAGGTGTGGCCAAATCAACTGTTTGGAACATTCTTAAAAAGAAAGAACGCACCGGTGAGCTCAGCAACACCAAAAGACCCGGAAGACCACGGAAAACAACTGTGGTGAATGACCGAAGAATTCTTTCCCTGGTGAAGAAAACACCCTTCACAACAGTTGGCCAGATCAAGAACACTCTCCAGGAGGTAGGTGTATGTGTGTCAAAGTCAACAATCAAGAGAAGACTTCACCAGAGTGAATACAGAGGGTTCACCACAAGATGTAAACCATTGGTGAGCCTCAAAAACAGGAAGGCCAGATTAGAGTTTGCCAAACACATCTAAAAAAGCCTTCACAGTTCTGGAACAACATCCTATGGACAGATGAGACAAAGATCAACTTGTACCAGAGTGCTGGGAAGAGAAGAGTATGGAGAAGGAAAGGAACTGCTCATGATCCAAAGCATACCACCTCATCAGTGAAGCATGGTGGTGGTAGTGTCATGGCGTGGGCATGTATGGCTGCCAATGGAACTGGTTCTCTTGTATTTATTGATGATGTGACTGCTGACAAAAGCAGCAGGATGAATTCTGAAGTGTTTCGGGCAATATTATCTGCTCATATTCAGCCAAATGCTTCAGAACTCATTGGACGGCGCTTCACAGTACAGATGGACAATGACCCGAAGCATACTGCGAAAGTAACCAAAGAGTTTTTTTAAGGGAAAGAAGTGGAATGTTATGCAATGGCCAAGTCAATCACCTGACCTGAATCCGACTTGAGCATGCATTTCACTTGCTGAAGACATAACTGAAGGGAAAATGCCCCAAGAACAAGCAGGAACTGAAGACAGTTGCAGTAGAGGCCTGGCAGAGCATCACCAGGGATGAAACCCAGCGTCTGATGATGTCTATGCGTTCCAGACTTGAGGCTGTAAGTGACTGCAAAGGATTTGCAACCAAGTATTAAAAAGTGAAAGTTTGATTTATGATTGTTAATCTGTCCCATTACTTTTGGTCCCTTAAAAAGTGGGAGGCACATATACAAACTGTTGTAATTCCTACACCGTTCACCTGATTTGGATGTAAATACCCTCAAATTAAAGCTGAAAGTCTGCAGTTAAATCACATCTTGTTCGTTTCATTTCAAATCCATTGTGGTGGTGTATAGAGCCAAAAAGATTAGAATTGTGTCGATGTCCCAATATTTATGGACCTGACTGTACATTTAAACTCAGTTTTCACAATTCCTGACATTTAATCGTAGAAAGCATTCCCAGTCTTTGGTCAGATAGGATCACTACTTTATTTTAAGAATGTGAAATGTCAGAATAATAGTAGAGAGAATGATTTATTTCAGCTTTTTTTTTCTTCCATCACATTCCCAGTGGGTCAGAAGTTTACATACACTTTGTTAGTATTTGGTAGCATCGCCTTTAAATAGTTTAACTTAGGTCAAATGGTTTGGGTACTCTTCCACAAGCTTCTCACAATATGTTGCTGGAATTTTGTCCCATTCCTCCAGACAGAACTGGTGTAACTGAGTCAGGTTTGTAGGCCTCCTTGCTTGCACAAGCTTTTTAAGTTCTGCCCACAAATTTTCTATCAGATTGAGGTCAGGGCTTTGTGATGGCCACTCCAATACCTTGACTTTGTTGTCCTTAAGCCATTTTGCCACAGTTTTGGAGGTATGCTTGGGGTCATTGTCCATTTGGAAGACCCATTTGCTACAGAGCTTTAACTTCCTGACTGATGTCTTGAGATGTTGCTTCAATATATCCATATCATTTTCCTTCCTCGTGATGCCATCTATTTTGTGAAGTGCACCAGTCCCACCTGCAGCAAAGCACCCCCACAACATGATGCTGCCACCCCATGCTTCACGGTAGGGATTGTGTTCTTCGGCTTGCAAGACTCACCCTTTTTCCTCCAAACATAATGATGATCATTATGGCCAAACAGTTTCATTTTTGTTTCATTAGACCAGAGGACATTTCTCCAAAAATATATTTTTCCCCATGTGCACTTGCAAACTGTAGTCTGGCTTTTTTATGGGGGTTTTGTAGCAGTGTCTTCTTCCTTGCTGGGCAGCCTTTCAGGTTATGTTGATATAGGACTCATTTTACTGTGGATATAGACACTTGTCTACCTGTTTTCTCCAGCATCTTCACAAGTTCCTTTGCTGTTGTTCAGGGATTGATTTGCACTTTTCACACCAAACTACCTTCATCTCTAGGAGACAGAATGTGTCTCCTTCCTGAGCGGTATGATGGCTACATGGTCCCATGGTGTTTGTACTTGCGTACTATTGTTTGTAAAGATTAATGTGGTACCTTCAGGTGTTTGGAAATTGCTTCCAATGATGAACCAGACTTGTGGAGGTACACAAATTCTTTTTTTGAAGTCTTGGCTGATTTATTTAGGTTTTTCTATGATGTCAAGCAAAGAGGCACTGAGTTTGAAGTTAGGCCCTAAAATACATCCACAGGTGCTCCTCGAGTTCAGTACACCTCCTATCAGAAGCTAATTGTCTAAAGGTTGACAAAATTTTCTGGAATTTTCTAAGCAGATTAAAAACACAGTTAATTTAATGTATGTTATCTTCTGGAATTATGATATAGTGAAATAAAAGTTAAACCATCTGTCTGTAAACAATTGTTGGACAAATTATTCATGTTATGCACAAAGTAGATGTCCTAAACAACTTGCCAAAACTAGTTTACTAATATTAAATCTGTGGAGTGGTTAAAAAATTAGTTTTAATGACTTCAACGTAAGTGTATGTAAACTTCTGACTTTAACTGTAGTTGTTCATTTCATCAGGAAACTGCCGTGATACGCACAATAATCCGTGAAAATAAAAAACTTTTAAAAATGTAGGAATTGTAATGTGATTCTATGAGACCAGGTTGCAGTGTTTCTTTGAGCTGGTGATAATGTCATTGTCTCAGCAGTAGAGTTTCAAATCACTGATGTCGTCTGCTCTCTTCAGAGGAGGGAAGAATGAACCGGAACCAGAGCAGCCGGTGCCCAGGAAGGTGGCAATCCGCTGTATCCTGTCAGCAGATGACATCGACCCAGATGTTTTGGAGAGCATGCACTCGCTAGGGTGCTTCCGTGACAAGAACAAACTGATGAAGGACTTGTTATCAGACGAGTGAGTGACTGCACTCTGTTCAAGCTTAAAACAGTCCCGTGAAAAAAAGTCCAATCGAACATTTCTTTCCAGCTAGGAGTAAAGGGCATTTTTATTAATTTTATGATTTTTTACATTTTTGTGAATAATAGCTATATTTGTCTCCTTTATCCTCAGTGAAAATCAGGAGAAAATGATCTATTTTCTTCTGTTGGATCGTAAGGAGAGATACCCCAGCCATGAAGATCAAAATCTTCCTCCTCGCAATGACATAGGTATGACATAATCATTCTGATTTCTGATCAGTTGATCAATAATAGTTCTTATGCATTTGTCAGAAATAGTTCTGAGGGCCCAGGCTTTGCAGTTTGATCTTTTTTTGTGCTTTATGCTGTGTTGTAAGTGTTGTGCTTGCGTTAGCAATGCACGCATCACAGGAGCTTTTTAGTTTGCAATAGAAAATATTATAACCTTATTTATTATAACCTTTTTTTATTTGTAATTATGCTAATTAATTCACTGAAATGGCCAAATGGCAGCCGGCCCCAGGGATGCAACAAATGTATTAACTGCAGCAGTCGCTGGTGCTATCAATCAAACAGCACTGTTGAGTGCAGCTTTCCAGACTATTGTATTGATTATCAACACAGCCATTGGTGTTAACTGTTGAATTTAAATCTCAATATATGTGTATGTGTGTGTGTAGATCCACCGCGGAAGCGTGTAGACTCGCCCATGTTGAACAGGCATTGCAAGAGGAGGCCGGAGCGGAAGTCTATGGAGGTGTTGAGCGTGACAGACGGAGGTTCACCTGTACCAGCGCGAAGAGCCATCGACATGACACAACACGGACAGAGGTGCCAGAAACATGCATTACCTTAAAGGAATAATTCACCCCAAAATTGAAATGCTGTCATTATTTACTCACCATCTTGTCGTTCCAAACCATATGAGTTTCTTTCTTCCATGGAATGTCAAAGGATAATTGGTTGCTCTTTTCCATGCGATAAAAATGAATGGGAACTAGAGATTTCAAGCTTCAAAAAGGATGTAGTAGCACCATATAAATATCATACAAGTGGTTTATATGACTCATTTGCTGCATTAGCAATAGCTTTGCATGAGAAATTTTAATTGTTATTCACCAATAACCTTCCCCTCTATGGAGCTGTAAACTGAAACATTGATTCGCTACGTCTTTGGAATTAATACTCTACAACAAGTACAACATTGTCAGTGAATAACAACTTAACTTTCTATCTGTTTAACACACAAAGTTATCGTATGGAATGTAGTGCTTGTGTCGAATTAATAACTTTTATGGTATATTTTTATTTTTGGGTGAACTATACCTTAAAAATGTATTTCTCGAATCTTCTCACAAAAAGACATCTCTTATTTTCTTTCTCCATTTGTCCATCTCTTTGAATGGGGGGGTTGTTCTTAACTGTCTTTTAAACAGCTCCATGATTAGCCAAAATAGATGTATAAAAATGGTTTCCAACTTCTTTTTGACTCAATAGAAATTAAAGGGTAAACATTGTTTCTATATCATTTGCAGGGCTATTTTAAACAAAATTGCCATGATAAACTACATTACTGTTTTAGACAGTCAGTGACAGATCAAAAGGCAACACGTTTGCCCCAATTTGGTTCCAGTAATCTCTATTAAAGTGTTAAATCCATATAAAAAAAAAAAAAAAAAAACATTAAATATAAAATACCTGTACCATACTGAAATATTATAATATAAATAACAGCCTGACAGCAAGAACTTTTTTTGTCGTGATTTTTATGAACATTTAATTCATCATTGACCACCTCAGGGTCTCCTGTACGCTTGGTATTACTTAATACTCAGCTAAATTATCAGAAAAAGAACAAATTAAATGGTGATTCATTCAAGTATGGCTTGGTTTTGATTTTCGACTAGTCTGCAGGAATTTTTCATGGCCCCTCTGGCTATTGTCATTGCCTGGAGAAATTATTTATTGACATCCTCCCGCACCCTTTGTTTCACTATTTTTTCTTGATCATACTTTTGTAAGCTCAGTTTTTGTAGTCTTGTCTAATGTGATGCTTCATGTTTGGGGCTTAAAATTCCCTCAAGAGAACTATCCAAAAAAATTAAATTGTCATTACTCAATAAAATGATCATACTTAAACATACACAAGCCTTAAAGGAATATTTTACCAAACAATTAAAATTCTTAATTTACTTAACCTCATGAGAAATTTGGAAGATTTGGCTGGTCGATTTTTTTCTATGCAATTGCAATGAATGAAGCTTCAAAAACTACAAAACAGCACCATAAAATTATCATATTATCATGGTCGATATGACTTTTATAGTATCTGAAGTCATATGAAAGTGGTATGTTGGGAACAGACTGAAATTCAAGTTGTTGTTCACTGATAATCTTTCCCTCCAGTGAGCTGTTAACTCCAAAACCGTTTTGATCGGAGAGTTGAACTCAAGAACCTGATCAGTCTGATTTGCAAACAAATCATTAAAACTGGTTTCGTGACTTGAATCAAATGATTAATTGAAGATAAAAAAAAAAAGTCTATAAAAGATTGATTTGTTTATTCATTGGGCCTTACTACTTCTCTCATGAACTCTCATTAATTGCACCAGTGAATAGTTGGGGCAGGTGTCAAGACAGTTTTGGTCTGTTCCTCACAAAAAATCTATCGTATGACTTCAGAAGATTGGAACATCGCTCAACTCATAAAGACTACTTGTTATGGTGCTTTTGGAAGCTTGACAGCTTCAGTCTCAAATCATTTTAATAGAGACCAGTACATTCCTCCAAATTTCATCAAGGAATGTCATACGGGATTAGAACAACGTACGGGTGAACTATTCCTTTAAGAAACAAAAGAACTCTAAATTAAGAAGCTTTATTGGTCTGCCCACGGCAGCTATCTCAACGTTGGTATCTAAACAAATAGATTCAGAGAAGAAAGGTACAACTTTCATGTTGTCTTTTATTCTTTACAGTTGGTTAGCAGGACTGCATTGTTGTGTTGTTGTGTTCAGAGACTTACTGTTTGTTGACTTTGTCTCCTGCTGCAGTAAAAGTGTGTTCAGTAAGAGCTTGGACATCTCGAATGGCAACCCCAAAGCAAAGAGCAAAGAGGAAAGGTACCTCACCCTCTGAACTTCAAATAGCTTACAGCGCTTTAGTCATCAAAGATGCAGAGAGCTTTTTCCTGTTTAAAGCTTCCGACGAGACCCTTTTACTGACCTGCACTGAATTAGAGGTCTTGAGTAAAAGGCTGACAGAATGATTTTGTAAAAACTATTTCAACACACTAGTCAGTTTAGAGTCAGTTTATGTAGGACTAGTTGTTTAGTGTAACGGTGCAATCACGCTTGTGAGAAAGTTACTCTAAAAAAAATGTAATCCAATAGAAATGACTAATTCCTAATCTCTAAAAATGTAATCACATTATTAGTTACATTATTTGTACTTTTTTTGTTTTCACACAATATATGGGGTGCACTGCCTCCAGTTGTCATCGAGCTGCTTCTAGCAGTGCACTCCTACAATAATGTACAACGTATTCCAATATAAACAATTAAAAGTAAACATTGTCATATTTCATCAACACTACATCAATGTCTTCAACAGATGATCATTAGTAATCGCTTGTCATAAATTTACGAAATGGCCTAATGATTAAGAACTCTTCTGCAACAGCTGGAAACCCTCACAAGACCCTGTGTGCTTGGAGAAAATACAACAGCATTTATTTAATTAAATCCTATTTTTTGGAAGTTTGATAATCACATTAGGTCATATCACGATTCCTGTCTATCCACCACCAAATTTAAGACCTCTTTATATAAAAATGAAGACTTTAGTTGTATTATTTAAGATATTTAAGACTTTTTATTACCTTAAATTTTGGGAAACTGAATTTAAGACTTTTTAAGGATCCACGAGATCCCTGATTTTCTTTATTAAAAATCATTAATTACAGTAATTGATTGTTTGTAATCTGATTACACCCAGCACTGCTTGCGGGATTAGATTCCCAACGAAATGGCATACGAAACTTTGCGCTATGCTGGTGAATATGAAGTTTGCCAGCATTGGGACATGCTACAATGTCATAAAAGAGTTTTGAGAACCACAAAGTGAACCACATTTTGTGAAAACTATCAAGAAATGTTGGGGGTCATTTTTCAAATGAAATTGTAAAGAAAAAAAATCAGTAAAGAAAATAAAGACAATTATAGGACCATACTTTAGGACCATTTAAGACCATTCAATAATCTTTACATTGTTGTAATATTTTCATGACAATTAAGCATCTCACGCTCATTACATAATGTAATGCAAAACAAAACAAAAGAGATATATTACTGGTGTATTTAATTCTGAAGTATATTTCTAAAGTACAATTTTACTGTGAGTATACATCATCAGTAGTATTTGTTGGTATAGGGGTAAGGTTAACAACTACAAATGTAATTAAATGCAGGTACTTTAAATGCAAGTACAATACAACAATACGTACTGTATGTACATAATAAGTACATTGTATCAAATAGTTGTTAAAAACACCTGATATGGGGCCTGGCTAACTCCGCGAGTAAAGACGCTGACTACCACCCCTGGAGTCGTTAGTTCGAATCAAGGGCGTGCTGAGTGACTCCAGCCAGGTCTCCTAAGCAACCAAAAATGGCCCTGTTGCTAGGGAGGGTAGAGTCACATGGGGTAACCTCCTTGTGATGTGGTTCTCACTCTCGGTGGGACACGTGGTGAGTTGTACATGGATGCCATAGAGAATAGTATGACATGCCTCCACAAGTGCTGTTGTGGGGATTGACGGTCTCAGACATGGAGGCAACTAAGATTTGTCCTCCTCCACCTGGATTGTGGTGAGTGGTGGATACTACCACGAGGACTTAGAGTGCATTGGGAATTTCAAATTGGGGAGAAAAATGGGAGAGAATATATATATATATATATATAAAGTGTCATGAATAAAATATCATGATGTTTAAGTAGGTTTCGTTTTCTTTATCCTGAAAATAATTTCTTATTTTTCTTTAGATTTTAAGTTGAAATATGGACCAGACATTTCTTCATGAGTTAGTCCTCCCGTTAGCACACATAAATGCATACTTTATCAGCAGTAGTACAGCCGCCTTTAAAATACACATTTTAATGTTCTATAATTAGGAACTCAGTTATCCTAATCTAACATACTATATAGGAAAGATAGTATGTGAATTAAGACTAGGGATGTGGGTGCATATCATGAAAATGAATGGTGTAATGTATATAAAACTTTTTATTTCAGTTTTTTCTCTAAGAATCACCCTCCAGTCAGACCAAAATGGAGCTTCACGTCCATTTATATTCAGAACTATCTTTTTTCTATGCCATTTTTCCACACAAACTTCGAACCCTCCCCTTCCACTGTATGATAACAGAGTAGATTTCATTTTTCAAATCATTTCAAAACCCAATTTCATTACACTCTTTTCACTCCCACTCAAATGGCCAGACGTATATGATAGCAGGATTGAAATGTGGAATTGACTGGAGATGACCTGAGTCTGACATACACCACCTGAGGATTTAAAAGAAATGATGGTCAAAATGATTGTGTTTCGAAAGGAAGCAGCTGCATACTGAAAGAAAGCGGCGTCTACTGTCTCTTCGGCTTTGTTCGGAATAGCATACTAATACTATTCTTATAAATTAATATTATATATACTGTGCACAGTAAGTGCATTTTCTTTATGCAGAGGACCCAGATGACAGTCACATGACTTCATCATCTTACATGTGAGAGGCGTACAGTTATCATTTTGGAAACAGGAATAGTTATTTGGCCTATTTTAATCAAATTTGAAGTAAAAATGTCTAAACTTTGGCAGTCTGATAAACTAATCAGTAAAACAAAAAAATAGTTAGAATAAAACATACTTTTGGTTCATTGGCCATGCACATTGCATTGTAGTAGGTTTACTGAGTATTCCGTGTATACAGAATATTTGCACAGTATATACCACATACTGCAGAAATAGTAAGTGCACCATGGTAGTATGCTGTTCTGATCAGTCTTGCTCAATATGGAATAAACCTAAACTTTTAATTCTGAAATTAATCTTCATATGTGGGAAATAACAGGAATGCTCCCTGCATCTTTATCCTTAATTAGAGTGTATACTTGGACCCAGAGTAGTTGGAGGTGAAGAATATACTTAGATCCTAAGTGGTTACAGCATATATTATGATTTCATTTTAAGCTTTTTTTTTTGATGCCACAGAATTCCCTTAATTATACGCAACGCATCTTTAGTGTAGATAGTCGTTTTATGTCTTTCAGATTTTTTTTCTTCCATTTTAGGTGGTAATTTTAAACTCTTTTTATCCTCATGATATACTACTTGCTTAAAATAGTGATAACCTCAGAAACAGACTTTCTGTTGCATCATATGTTTATTGATTGTGGCGTGTATCTCCTACTCTAGTGTATCTCTAGACCTTGAGATCTTATGACTTTAAAGAGCTTGATATGAGAATGTGCCAGAGCAAAAACAGACTTTAAAATGTAGTTTTTGAACTTTGGATCTATGGGATAAAGAGGTGGGTAAGTAAGGAGCAAGTTTTTGAAGTCTAAATTTATTGGGAAAAATCGTAGGCAGGTGTACATTTTTGTAGGGTTGATTTTTGATGGTCTTTCTGGTCAGACATCAAACATCGGTAACACTTTTCAAATATAGCTGCAGGCCAAGCATAGCCAAATCATTCAATTAGACTAAATCATTGTTTTAAACCAAGCAGTTTGAAGGGTATTTGAAGAAATCACCATTTTGTATAGCTTTTGACCACTAGGCGGTGCTTGGCCCATAATTACGGGGTTAATCACACCAACTGCATGTAAGGAAGTATGATTGGACATCACTGATTACAACTGTAAAAAAATAGGTATAAAAAACATAAATATACCTAGTTTCATGACTGTACACCTATGCTTTGGAAAATACAGCATTTTACGGCAAAATTAAAAATGAACGCCACCCAAAATGACTGACAAAGAAAAATAGGATATCATTCGACTCGTTATGCCACAAGGAATCTATAGAGACCAGCTTCATGATTTTAGGCCAAAACTGTCCAGGTACCCTCAAGTCATGATGGCTATGGCATGTACCAATGTTTGTGTCAATACAGCAAAGTGATGCAAAGATACAGCCTTGCATCCATTTTGGTGTGCTCGCTGTCGAATTCATTGAAACGTTTATCGAGATCGGTATTGTCTATCAAAAAGCTTTTAACATATTTTTGTCTCCAGTGTCCCTAGATGATACACCAAAAATGTCATACAAATTAGACTTTCGATCTAGTAGGAGTTCAAAAAAGCATTTCATTTTGAATTAGAGGCCTTACGGTTCAAAAGTTATAAACATAAGTGAACATTTGAACAGTTGGTGGCACTAGAGGGTTTGAGTTAGAGTCCCCAAATGTTGGTCAGTTGTAGATCAGAGTGTCCTCTCTCAGTGTGCCAAATTTCATAACTTTCCTATGTACGGTTCAATGGAGTGCTATAGACTTCAATGGCAGAAAAAGAACTATAATGAATACAATTGGCCCCTAATAATAATTATAATAATAATAAGTAGTAGTAGAAGAAAAAGAAGAGGAGAAGGAACAAACCCTATAGGGTACCTACACACCTTCGGTGCTTGGCCCCTAATTAGGTTCCATTTGTTAACATAGTTATCAACATTAGGGACCATGAACAAACAATGAACAAAATATAATAATAATTTTTACAGCATTCATTAATCTTAGTTCATGTTAATTTCAAGTTATACTAATAAATGTTTTAAGTCAAATGTTGTATTAGTTAACATTAGTTAATCCACTATGACCTAACATGAACAGTTATATTTGTATTAACTAACATAACCAAAGATGAATAAATTATGTAAAAATGATAATTATATATTGTTCATTGTTTGTTCATGGTACCTAATATATTAACTAATGTTTACGAATGGAACCTTAATATGAAGCGTTTCCCAAACTACATGTTTATAGCTGTCAAAGTAAAGTTTACATGTAGAGTTTTAATTTATGTAAATTATGCATTATTATTTAGCAAGCTATGTAAAAACCTTATTATATTATACTTAAATAGATATACAGAAATATATAAATTTTTAGAATTCCACCCTTTCTCAAAACATTATGACCACCTGCCTAATATGCTGTTGGTCCTCTGCGTGCTGCCAAAAAAGTGCTGATCCGCCGAGGCATGGACTCTACAAGACCTCTGAAGTTGTCCTGTGGTATCTGGCACCAAGGCATTGACAGCAGATCCAAGTCCTGTAAGTTGTGAGGTGGAGCCGCCGTGAATCGGCTTGCTGGTCCAGCACATCCCACAGATTCTCAATCGGATTGAGATCTGGGGAATTTGGAGGCCAGGGCAACACCTTGAACTCTTCATCATGTTCCGCATACCCTATCCACAATGTGTGTATTATCCTGCTGAAAGAGGCCACTATCATCAAGGAATACCATTGCCATGAAGAGGTGTACTGCAACTATGTTTAGGTTGGTGGCATGTGTCAAATTGACGTCCACATGAATGGCCGGACCCAGGGTTTCCCAGCAGAACATTGCACAGAGCCTTCCCAAAGTGCACACTTCCCAAGGTAAACGGCACACATATACACGGCCATCCACGTTATGTAAAAGAAAACTGAACTCATCCGACCTGGCGACCTTCTTCCACTGTTCCTAGGTCCAGTTCCGACGCTCGCGTGCCCATTGTAGGCCCTTTCGATGGTGGACCAGGGTCATCATGGGCTCTCTGACCAGTCTGTGGGGTGCACAGTGCGATGCACTGTGACTTGTGACACATCCCTCCTGTAACCATCATTAAAAATGTTGGTGATTTGTGCCACAGTAGACCTTCTGTCCTTTTGGACCATACAGGATAGCCTCCGTTGCACTTGCGCATTGATGAGCCTTGGACACCCAATTGATGGACCATTGTTAGTACGTACCATCACTGCTGACTGGGAGCACCCCACAAGCCGTGCCATTTCAGAGATGTTCTGACCCAGCCATCTGGCCATAACAATTTGGCTTTTGTCAAAGTTGCTCAGGTCTTTACTCCTGCCCATTTCTCTTGCATTCAACATGTTGACAATGAGAACTGATTGTTCACATACCATCTAAAATACCCAGACCTTGACATGTGGCCTTGTTAGGAGATTATCAATGTTATTCCCTTCACCTGTGAGTGATCATAATGTTTTGGTTCATCAGTGTATTATTATCCCTAAAAGGTTTTTGTATCCTGGTGGATACAAACATTTAAAACTGGGGAGAGAAGAAATGAGTGAGTCAGACAAATCTTTGTGAAAAATATTGAAAAAGGAGTCCTTGCAAATACTAAGGACATTTGTATATCAAGTCTGGCATCTCACAATCTTTATTTAAAAGAAAAAAGGCAGCATTTGCTAATGCTAAAAAAGGCAAATGCTACGACCTTTTAAATTTTATTTTTAAGATTTCTACAAAATTGAAACTATATATTTTTATATATTTAAAATAAAAGCAGTATTTTTTTGGGGGTGTATGGAAATGTATTCTGTGTGTCCTATTATATATATATATATATATATATATATATATATATATATATATATATATATATATATATATATATACACAATTTTATATAATATATATTCTACCCATTTAATCCTTTCATGTTTTTTGCATTTGTTTTATGGGATTCTATTCTCCTCTCTGGTTCCCCCCAGAAAATCCTAACAAACACTTTGGATCTTCCTAGAGGGTTCCTATACCCCCACAAAGCCCCCCACACTTTTTCCAGAATAGCTGTCTGGGGCAGCGTTAAATACCTGAAAGAGTCATGCTTTTCTTAGAGACCCCACAAGGGTGATGTTAATCATTATTGTGGAGTAACTAACTAAAAGCAATGATGCTTCTAACTTAACTATATTTTTAATTATGAGAAAGAACTGTAGCTCAGCTGTTTTCAAAATAGGGTTGTGTAACGGGGTAAGGGATGGGCAAGGAGGAGGTGGGAACTGGCTGAACAGTCAACGTAAAGCTTAATGATATATATATATGAACTTAAAACACCATAAAGATACACAGGCACACACAACGCGGCCACATACGTCTCTCTCTCTCTCTCTTTCGAACCGGTTCCTCTGGCTCGTCTTTTTTCCCCTCCCGGCTGATTACCCTGATTCAGGGCCGGCCGTGTGTCCTTACAGCCCGGCCCCGCCCTCCTCCTCGTCACACTACTCCATCGCCAGACTCAGGTCTTAGCTTGGCTGTAACTTAACTTCTTTAAATTATAAGTAGCTTGAAGCTTGAGAAGCTACAGTTTTATTCACTAACCACCTGCAATGTAGTTTAAACAGATGCTAAATATGCTAAAATAGTGCTGCACAGTATGTATTTTGATTACTTTCAAGATCCAGATGTGGAATTTAACTGTGCAGATGGCATTCAGCACAGATTTTTTGGTGAAGTTTGCACTGCTACCTGATTTGTACAGTTCCTTTAGTGAATCAGGGTCTAAAACAATGCAGATAAACATTGCTATCAGTGGATGCAATTCATTCTTAGCACATCCTCCCTCTTTTTCCTTTTTAACAGCAAGAGATTCAGACACTGTTGCTGACACAACTGTGCATGATGTTCTTGGTGAAGACTAAACAGATTTTAGGACATAATGACCCAGATCAGACTGGACCCGGCTTTAGGGCCAGGGGCCACATTTATTCCAAACAGACCTGACAACTGACATGGATTAGAGACAGAGCGTAAGAGAGAGACCAAGATTCAAAGTGGCAAAAGTGATAAGAATGTGAAGAGGGAGACAAAAGATAAAAGTTGAAAAAACGAGATGTAATGCATAGGATGAAAAAATAAACTGACAATAAATGAAGATTGAGAGATGTTGGAATAAGAAGAATACATACAGTGCACCCGGAAAGTATTCACAGCGCTTCGCTTTTTCCACATTTTATTATGTTACAGCCTTATTCCAATATGGATTAAATTTATTATTTTCCTCAAAATTCTACAAATAGTACCCCATAATGACAACGTGAAAGAAGTTTGTTTGAAATCTTTGCAAATTTATAAAAAATAAAAAATGAAACAAATCACATGTACATAAGTATTCACAGCCTTTGCCATGACACTCAAAATTGAGCTCAGGTGCATCCTGTTTCCACTGATCACACTTGAGATGTTTCTACAACTTGATTGGAGTCCACCTGTGGTAAATTCAGTTGATTGGACATGATTTGGAAAGGCACACACCTATATAAGGTCCCACAGTTAACAGTGCATGTCAGAGCACAAACCAAGCCATGAAGTCCAAGGAATTGTCTGTAGACCTCCGAGACAGGATTGTATCAAAGCACAGATCTGGGGAAGGGTACAGAAAAATGTCTGCAGCATTGAAGGTCCCAATGAGCACAGTGGCCTCCATAATCCGTAAATTAAAGAAGTTTGGAAAAACCAGGACTCTTCCTAGAGCTGGCCACCCGGCCAAACTGAGCGATCGGGGGAGAAGGGCCTTAGTCAGGGAGGTAACCAAGAACCCAATGGTCACTCTGACAGAGCTCCAGCATTTCTCTGCAGCGCTCCACCAATCAAGCCTATATGGTAGTGTCCAGACGGAAGCCACTCCTCAGTAAAAGGCACATGACAGCCTGCCTGGAGTTTGCCAAAAGGCACCTGAAGGACTCTCAGACCTTGAGAAACAAAGATTGAATTCTTTGGCCTGAATGGCAAGCGTCATGTCTGGAGGAAACCAGGCACCGCTCATCACCTGGCCAATACCATCCCTACAGTGAAGCATGGTGGTGGCAGCATCATGCTGTGGGGATGTTTTTCAGTGGCAGGAACTGGGAGACTAGTCAGGATTGAGGGAAAAATTAATGCGGCAATGTATAGAGACATCCTTGATGAAAACCTTCTCCAGAGCTCTCTGGACCTCAGACTGGGGTGAAGGTTCATCTTCCAACAGGACAACGACCCTAAGATAACAAAGGAGTGGCTATGGGACAACCCTGTGAATGTCCTTGAGTGGCCCAACCAGAGCCCAGACTTGAACCCGATTGAACATCTCTGGAGAGATCTGAAAATGGCTTTGCACCGACGCTCCCCATACAACCTGATGGAGCTTGAGAGGTCCTGCAAAGAAGAATGGGAGAAACTGCCCAAAAATAGGTGTCCCAAGCTTGTAGCATTATACACAAAAAGACTTGAGGCTGTAATTGGTGCCAAATGTGCTTCAACAAAGTATTGAGCAAAGGCTGTGAATACTTAATGTACATGTGATTTTTTTTTTTTTTTTTTCGTTTTTTATTTTTAATAAATTTGTAAAGATTTCAAAAAACTTCTTTCACATTGTAATTATGGTGTATTGTTTGTAGAATTTTGAGGAAAATAATGAATTTAATCCATTTTGGAATAAGGCAGTAACCTAACAAAATGTGGAAAAAGCAAAGCGCTGTGAATACTTTCCGGATGCACTGTACATGAGAAAGAACAGCTGTTGTCAGTGGTGTTGGGCAGCCCTCTCTGCTGATGAAGACAGATTGTTATCTTAGTATGCATTTGCTCCTTTCTGAAAGATGATTGAACTTTTCGATCTGTGTGGACATCTGCTATCAAAAACAACAGATATGAATGATACAAAAAATGCCTAGATACAACATTTTGTGGAGGTTTAACAATAAAAAATGCTACTCACTTCATACACTACAAAAGAATCCAGCGCAATGTCAATCTATTTGAATCCCGTATGAGCCCCCAATTTTGTTACAACCCCCTCAGTTGGACTGGCCCATAATGGGGAGAGTTTACAACCATAAATATAATTACATTTGGGCATGAATGTAAATATTATAGAAACAAGTTTAGACTGTGGCTTCATATTAAAGGTCTGTTTCTTTGATCAGTATAAAGTATTGTTGTACATGATTGACATATTTGGTTCCTTTTTTTCTACCATGGTCATTATGTTGTAAGTTTTTGACATATTACTAAACAGCTCCCACCTGTCATTTAAATGTTTATGTAACCCTTAAATAGACTGTATGTGTAACAGCTTGACTATGTTATATTTATCAAGACTATGGAAATAAGAATATTGATTCGAGCAAGTCTTGCCTTTTTCTCTATAAATACCAGTATATGCATAGAATGATCAGTTTCTTCACTAAGAAAAAAGTACTAAGAGTACCATGATACGGCTATTGTATTTATGGCCACAATTACAATCGTAATGCCATGTACCTTGTTTCTCCAAGTATCTTGCCACCATACCTTTTGTAAGGTTTGAGTTGTCTAGTTTCTCACATTTCACACATTTATCACTTTCTGTTCCCTATCTGATCTATAATCCATGTCTCATTGTGTGTGTCATATGGTCTGTGTCCATACAGGTCACGGTCCATCAGCGGTGCATCCTCTGGTCTCTCCACCAGCCCTCTCAGCAGTCCACGGGTGAGTAAGCTCTGCCCTCAGCATGCTTGCTTCTCTCTGTCCACCAATCAGCACTCATCTGCTCCATCATCTCCACAGCAACCATTATGTATGCCATTTTATGTTGAATGTTGACATTAGTAAGAGTACATGCTTTAAAGTTTGTAGGATGTTTTTGTAGGAAGGTTGCTTATGATGTTTTGGTGATCATTGACAAAGGCTTTTATTGCACCATGGGCTGTTAAGTGAAGAGTGTTCATTTTGATTTTTAAAAAGATTAGAAGATCAAGGTCTGAGAAATAGCACAGTGGTTATCCATGTTTAAGCCACAGTGGCCATGTGGGTGAAACAGGTTTGAGTCCAGCCTACAACATGTCTTGACCCTATTTCCCTCTCTTTCCCCAATGATTTCCTGGTCCCTCTACACCGAATATGCCCAAACCAGGGCCTACGGGCCAAAGTTGACCTTTGATTTGGCCCATCTTTTACAAGAGGGCGTATCTTCAAGAAAACATTGGGGAAAAAATTTGCTGAGTAATGTTTTTTGTATAATTAAATCATAAAGGAGGGGGACCAGGGCAACTTTCATATTTTAATATGATACAGTTTTGCAGGGCATAAAATTCGGCGCAATTCCACATTCATAATGCAGAAAATTTTATTCAATTTACTGTGCAGCTGCAAATTAGTAAACCAATAGATACAGAATCAAAATAAAATCAGTAAAACTTGTTTTTGTATAAAATTTTAATTCCAGAAGGTGAGCGAGTAAATCCAATCTGTCTCTCTCTCTCTTGCAGCTGTCAGCAGAGCGTTTGAGCGCTTGTTAAATTTAGTGCGAGCGCACACTTTGTTGTGTAGTGACTGAACTTAAGATGTTACAAATGTATTCTATAAAGCTTTATAAACCTGTTAATTCCACAACCAAATGGCGTTATAACGCATTTCCATAAAGGAGCGACAAAATCGTTCCTGTTCATAATTAACAAAGCTGTTAATATTACAAGCGCTTGATGGCAAACACCTTTCATATCTTGACGCTCCATTATTAGTCATGACACAGCACATTAGCAAGAAAGGCAGGAATAGCAAAAATGCTTTGTGTAATGTACCAGCTGTAGGCCTATGGTGAAAAAAGACACTTAAACACCTGTTGCATCTCTCATTTCAATCTCTAGTTCCATCCAGGGTCAGAAAGTAATGGGGGCTCAGGGCAACAACAAAAAAAAAACCCTGCAATCTAAAATAGTTCCAGATAGATCCATCGTGATTTTCAATGAAATTTTTTTATTTTGTGCCGTACGTTTTGCAGATGTTGCGGATGCTTGTGCCATAAACGTGCACAGATGGGCACGCTCCGCATCAGTTCGCTCCACTCTAAAAATACCAAAACACCTCTGCTCTACACTGCATCTGTCTGATAATATTGAAGAATTGAAGATCAGGTAGTTTAGTGCAATTGTAAATACAACATTGTAAAAAACAGTAATTTCAACTAATGCAGTTGTACATGGGGTGGCCTAGCGATTCAAATGGCAATTCGGACTCTTGCAATCAAAGTAAGCAAGAAAGGAAAGAACACAAGACTGAGCACGTCCTAAAGGAAAGCAGTTCATGTTTCATAGAGATATACCCTTTCATCCTATCTGCTGCTCTCAGTGTCTTTTTCTTCCAGTGGAAATCCAGCTCAAGGAACACTGTAGAAAATCCCACTTCTCTGATTAGCATGAAAGCTCCTGGCTAAACTTTTCCAGTTGACTTGTTTAGACAGCTCACAGATTACCAAGGCTTTTCCCTAAAGCTCAAAAATGTATAGAGCTGATTTCAATAGAAATTGATTTAAAGTTTTTACTCTAAACCTTGGCTTCCTGGCCGTTCTGTACGTTTTGAAAAGCTTGCGTCGAAGTATCAAAATTGAGTATTTTGAAGACAGCCTTTTTATTTGTGACCTGAATTATGGTTAATATATTGATTGTTACTTTTGTGAATTCTTTAGTTTTGAAACCTTTGTTGGATTTAAGCTGTGGAAAGAAGATTAGTTCTACAGTAAGTAGTACTACAAATTGGTAGCTTAGTGTTTTTGTTTTGAGGTTTGAGACACTCATATTCAGGTGTCTACGAGCTTTGAAGTTTTACAATTGATTCAGAATATGACACAGTGAACTGAGAAGTTAACCTACTTTGATGCAAGCTTGTTAGCAGCTGATTCTGAGTGTAAGTGCACTACAGCTTGCATCAGCATTGGTCTTTCTGGTGAAGCTGGTTGACCAAGATAGTATTGGTGGTTAAGAAGCCTGGTGGCAACACCAGCCTTTTTTCTGGTGACCAGCATCCACAAAACAACATATCCTGGTAAATGGGGTAATACTTGTGGATACCAAAACTTTATCCACAGCATACAATTAGCTTTTTAATCTATTTTTATTTTCCTATTGGCAGCTTTCTTTAGTGTGCTTGAAAATACTTGATCTCTTTTTGCTTTTCACCATTGTCTTGTTGCATCTTTTGCTCACCTGTCTTGGCTAATAGCAAGTTTTTTGTTTTTTTGTTGTTTCTTCTGCATCACCATGACTTCCTTTTCTCTTCAAATTATTCCTTCCCTTTCTTTGTGTGTTTTACCCATGACGCTTTGTGAATTGTGCTCTTCCTGTCTATCTCCGTGTTCTGAATCTTGCCTTCCCCTAAAGCCAATCCGAAAGTTCTGTGTTCCTCCTCAGTCCACTGAGCTGCTCTTGTCACCCAGTTCTAGTACATCTGATTCCCTAAAACCAAACTCAGATCAGAGCAAGACAAGAGCCTCAACTCCTAATTCCCTAACACCAAACTCCATATCTGAGTCTCTTTTGCCCTATCCACAGACCCATACTCTACCTGCCAAGCCCAAATATAAGCCCTTACAATACACCCGATCCAACCCCTTACCTGATATCGAGCCTGAACACATTTCAACGGCCAAGTCGGAGCCCTTTACTACATGTCATCCTCAACTGCCCTGTATACCTGACAGCCCACTGGTGCGGCGGGTGACCCCTCTTAGTAGCATGCCTCCTCAACTGTCAGTCCCCTTTAGGCCTGTTGTCCCACTTTCCCCGATCCGACTACACCACTTTCACCCTGTGCCCGGCTCTGACCATGCCCCCAAATCTATCCCCACCATACAGGTGACCCCACACCCCTCTCCAAGAGGCAGCCCTATCCCTACCCCCAAAGGAACACCTGTGCACACACCTAAGGACAGCCCGGCGGGGACGCCCACCCCAACACCACCCCCCAGCCCCTCCATCGGGGGAATGCCCTGGAAAACACGCCTCAACTCCATCAAGAACAGCTTCTTGGGCTCGCCACGCTTTCACCGCAGGAAACTGCAAGGTATTATGACAAAAATGGAGATTGATACTTATATGATTTTTGTTAAAATGTTTAAAAACAATATGCAGAACTAATTTGAATTTGACACAGTAAAAGCTGACTGTAGAGTCAAACTCAAACCATGCTCCAACACACCTGCCTGAAATGTTCAAGTAATCTTGAAGACCTTGATTAGCTGGTTCAGGTGTGTTTGTTTAGGGTTGGCTCTAAACTCTTCAGGAAGGCAGCTCTGCAGAAGCAAGGCTGGCTACCCCTGATTTATGTAATTATATTTATGGAATAAACAAGTATGGATGTGTGAAACCTGCAGAAATCCATGAATAGCAGTAAAAAAATATCAGTCAGACCGGTTATCTGTAATCTATAAGCTAGTGTTCTCCTAAAAGTTGACAAAGTAAAACTAAAAGATTAATACAAACACAAAATGTCTTTTTCAGGAAAATGGACCAAAAATATTGATCAGTTGTCCGAAGCAGCATATACAATTTTATGTCCAATAAAATGCTATCTAGAATAAGCTTTTCCCTCCCCCTTAATTATAAATACCACCTGACAAAGTCTGGGTCATCAGTTGTCTTCAGTTGCACTGGTTTAGCTATGCTGTGACTTAAGCTAAAGGCTTTTAGATATTTAAAAAAAAAAGAACAAGCCCTTAGATAAATCCTGTTTTAAATATTGAAACTCCTTTTTTTAGTTGGAAATATACCTCAACACAAAAAGAAAATGTGTCAAACTTTTCATGGGGTCTTTCAAAAAAATACTCATTGTTATATTGCTGGCTCATTAATGGATCACAAGTACATGAAATCATTTGAGCAGGCACAAAAGAATGAAAAGATATTATGTTGTTCTTCAAAATGTCCTTATAATGGAGCCACTCCACATTGAGTCATTTTACAGTTGAAATTAAGCTTCTTTTTTTCATGGCTTGTTGTAGCTAAATTGTCGTATTTACATGCTGACTGTACACTTGTATTAAGCCTGCCACCACAGTTGCCGCCTCGCTTTGTTTCAATAGTAATAGTTAGCATTTCTAAATACTTCCTGCATGTGACTTCCTAATGATCCAATTTTGTTACAGGCGTAACCTTTAATCCCAAACAAAACAGTCAACAAACTGTATGACAAATACTCTCAAACGATGCTTATTTGCATGCAACTATATGTTTGAATAATGCATGTTCTACTTTGTGAAATGTTAAATTAGATGTAAACCTTTTTTTTTATTACACAGCCTTTGTGAAGAACTAAAACTAAATAAACTAACGTCTTTGCTTCATTGTGAACAGTTCCTACCCAAGAAGAGATGACCAGCCTCACTCCAGAGTCTTCCCCAGAGTGAGTTAACACACATACTGTATATACAAGTTTGGTTTTATATAGGGGTGGGCGATATGACCAAAATCTTATATAACGATGTGAGTAATTTTACATCACGATAATTATATATATCACGATATGGTAAAAGTTTTCTGGAAAATAAATAAAAATTGGCTTGTATGTGAAATAACCATATTGTAATTTTTAGAACTCCAGTGAGTGAATTAAATTAAAACTACTTCCTCTTTATTTGGAATAAGACAATGTCAAAGTAAATAAATAAAAATCAACTTGTTTTCAAAAAAATGTACCTTACCAAATAGAACTAAAAATAGAACATAGAACAGTATGCCACATTTCAGTTTGAAATGTTGTTGAACAATATTATTATTATAAACTTTGCTCAAGAAACTTATGATCTTCTCAAAACATTGCGAAAAATAAAATAAAACAAGAAAAAAAATACAGCGAAAATAAACACTTCTTTAAGAAAATAATATAAAATAAATGACCGAATTAATGCAGAGTTCATCTTTTGGCTTTCATAATATTCTTTTGCGTGCTTTATTTTGAGATGGTAAAACAGATTATCATCTTGTGAATCAGTTTGAAGATTACATTTTTCTGTACACCATATCACACCTTTTTTAATAACAAGCTCCTCTTAATTTTCTTGACCTGTTTAGGAGTCGTCCCGTTCTGTGGAGATTTCTTTCTCCAATTGGGGTTTTCATGGGTCAAATATGATTGAGTAGCTTGAGTGATCCTGCTCTGAGCTCTCCTCTCTCTGGAGCATAAATATCGTAAAGCCTGCTGGACTCGCGCACACTTCGGAGCTCCAGAGACAGCACGCGCCACAGTCACGTGAAACATTTGCATGTCAGATGAGTAGAATATTTAATGCTTTAAAAGTGGCAACCACGCGATAAAGGTAATTAAATTTGCTTGTGCGGCTGCAGAAAACTTTTGAATGCTGTAAAAACCCTGTCCATGTTTCTTCAATTCCCTCAGTCTCATGTGAAGCCTTGCCCACAGATAGATAAGCCCATATATACACGATACAGCAAAATCTCTGACGATTGATATTTAATATTGTCGCCACGATATAAATTGTCATATCGCCCAACCCTAGTTTTATATCATTATATATATATATATAAATAAATAAATATATATATTTATTTATTTATTTTTTCGTTTTACTGTAATAGCAAATTATATTTCTTATAGGGGCATTGTGCATTTTTTGAAGGGTCACTTAGATATGACACAGCCAAAGAAAAAACAACATTTTTTAACAACATTTCAGTTGTTTATAAACGTGTAGGATGTAGAAGTCTAGTGGTAAAGTTTTGTTTAACATGCAAGGGGACCTGGGTGTAGGTTTAAGATAATGTCTGTTGTTCACCTCTCATTTATCTTTTAGGACACTATTGGTTAGGTTTGGGCTAAAGTTTTAGGTTAAGGAGGTACATTTTACGCATTAAAACACCCATATAATATTCACCATAAAAAACTCATTTGATTACAATGTATTTTCACTCGCTTTTGGTGCCCCCCGCTGGACATTTTCCAGGGAAACTGCAGCCAAATGTGAAATGAAGCAAGTGACATTGGTTTGCCAAAATGTTGCCATTGTCATGTACATTTCATGAGATCAGGCTGACCACAACCCTAAACAGAAACCTTTTTGCTAATTTTTCAAAACCTTTTGAGGTCTTTACATTTCATTGTCTCATTATTAAGCTGTTTTTATCATGGAGTTGAAACTGTTAAAAAGTCCATGCAGTGTTGGTTATTTCAGGTTTTATCATCATTGCAGGTATATTTGGTCCCCACAAATAAAGCAAACTCTTATCCACACACCCAAGTGTTTTTCCAACTCACCATTAAGGCAGTTTTGTGCTGAAAACACCACAAAATGTAGCCATTATAGGGGGGACCCTCAGCACTTCAGAAATCATTGTGAGTTATGTTACCATTTAGTCTTTTTTTCCACTCTAATGGAAGCTCACTCATCTCTTTCTCCAACTTTGGCAGTTCTCACCCCACAGCAGAAAGAAACTTTCTCTGCCAAACAGAACAATGGCTCATCCTCTTTTGTTTTCTATTTTGCCTTCCATAACTTATCCCTCACTCTCTCACTTTCCACACCAGCTGGATAAGCCATGGTGTTTGCGGCTGTCTTTTGTCATCTTTTGCCATAAATCAGTTTTGGAAGCTCAATTGTGAGCGACTGTGCTTTGTTGATACATGACTCTGGCCGACTGAAGCTTTTTAGAACTACACTAATGTTTAGAAAAATGGTAATTCCTTTATATTTCAAATAATGAAAAAAATGCAGCAGCTAGTAAAATCAACAGGGTGTTAAGTTGATTTGCCATTTTTAGAGAAGCTTTAAATCAGTAGTTCTTAACTGGTAGGTCTGTTAGTGTAGGTCATTGACAGCAGAGAAAATGTTAAATGCCAATAATAAAATTAAACTAAATATATAATCTAGCATAGTTGGGATAGCAAAATAAATATGTTTAGAAACTTCTAAAAGGCAGGGGAAATTGCTTCCCATGTGTTTTATCTTTTGCTGTTCATGTCCAATGCAGTGTATCCAATCAAATGGATATATGGTATTTATATATAATGGTATTTTGGCACAAATTAATCTGTCAATTGGTAGTAGCTAGACAAAACATACAGATGCCAACATGGAGAGGTTGTGTGACATCATCTTCAAAACTATGCCAGGTCAAAGAAAATATGACCCAGACTAATTGCATCAAGGTTAAGCATGATTTGTGTTGACAACAATGTCTTTTATGATGTGAATTATTGGCCACCGAGAGCATGAAACCAAGAGACATTTAGAAACCAAACATGCTAATAAGTGTATTTTGTTTGTCCAACACACATCATGGTAATTTTAATACATTTTAATGTTTTATTTTATTGGCATTACAACAATTCTAGTAGTGTGTTGGCTCACCACTTTACGTGCAATGTAAAATTTGGGTCCTAAAGCAAAACCAGTTGAGAACCAGTGCTTTAATATTCTTCATTAACTAGAGCACCCAGAATACATTTCTTCAATAGTTTTCTTTAGCTTGAAGAGCGTCTCTTAATTGGGTTATAATCACCACCATCATAACTCTACACCAAGTTGACCTCTGGCAAAGTTCATTGTGTTAATTTGTGGTAGACGTCTTCACTCTACTGTTTGCTGTTCTTCATATTCCCTTTTATGAATTATTCAGCATCAATTTATTTTGCAAAGTGCCATATGATCAATCTTATTCTGAGCTTTGATGAGGACTGCTCTTGTGTACCCTGCTGACCTTTAGAAAGAAGGTTTTCCTACTTCTCTCTCTTTCTCTCTCTCTCTGCAGACTTGCCAAAAAATCTTGGTTTGGTAACTTCATCAACTTGGAAAAAGAGGAACAGATCTTCATTGTTATTAAGGACAAACCACTGAGCTCTATAAAAGCAGACATCGTCCATGCCTTTCTCTCGGTAAGCAATCTCTTCCGCATGTCTCCAATCCCATTCCATCCCTCCATTGTCAACGGCAGTTATGAATATTTGAATATATTCTTCTATGTTGTTTTTTATCAGATTGAAAGGCTTTCCCCATCACAACAGTTTTGATAGGCTTTGCCGGAAGCCAGTGTTTTTACATTTGCAAACACCTTTTTGATTTGTGTTTCAATTCTATAAAATGCTAGTCTGTGATGTTTCCATCCTCCTCGCAGTGCCTCTTTCATTAGAGGTCAACGGAAAATCATAATAGGGCATGGATCATTAGCATATAGATGTTGTGCCTCGAGAGGTTTGTTGAGGAGTTGGTGTGCCATTTAGACCTGCAAGTCGTGTAAATGTGTGCTCGATAGTTTGTGAAAATGACTTTTCATGGGTTAGTGATGCTTTCCTGACTTTCAGTTTAAAAAATAACTTCTGGTGTGTTTTTCTTCAACTTTGGGCTTTCTTACTCTTGGACTTTGGGACTTTTAGTTGATTATTATTAATGTATCATATTTCATTTATTTTTTCTTAAGTTATATAACAGTATATTTTCTAAAAGTATACAAAGCCAAAGTGCCCATAATTTAGAAACACTCATGCTTCAGAGTGTCAGGATTGGGATTCTGTTGTAACTTACAGTGAATAGATTATTGCTTTCTCCCCTTCCTCAGATACCCAGCCTCAGTCACAGTGTTGTCTCCCAGACAAGTTTTCGAGCTGAGTACAAATCCACAGCCGGTCCTACCGTTTTCCAAAAGCCAGTCAAGTTCCAGGTAGACATTACGTACACTGAGAGCACCGCAGCCACCAAGGAGAATGGCATCTATTCAGTCACCTTCACTCTGCTCTCAGGTAACCACAGCAACCATTAACAACCCCCACTTTTACATTACTACCCATCTAGCTTTACAGCCAATCAGTAAAGCCTTTAGAACATGAGCACAGGGTGTAATGAGTGAGGCAATAGCCGCAGGTAAAGGAGACAGACAATTAACTTTTCTCATATCATCAAGTTTCTTGTATGGTAATTTCACAAATTTCAGCAGGATAACCTTTTTTAAATTATGGCTTTAAAATGACCATTGGTTTTAAATTGGAAAATGAAGGGAGCTCTCTCTTTTGTAGAGCACTAACATTAGGTGTAGATGGTTGTGTTTAGTTGGACCTTATTCTCCAAAACTCTCCTAAGAGTTAGGGCAAATGTTAAGGTTAGGGGGGCGAGGATAAGTGTAGAGTTAAGGTAAGGGGTGGTCATGCCCTTACACAGCATGCCAACAGTCCACCCAATGTCTGTTCCTTGACAGTCTGATTCATATTGCACATAAAAATGGAAACACTTTCATGATTTGGCAAGCTGTAATCTGATTGGAGGAAGGGCACATAGTGTTTTTATCATTCTGCCTGTTACAACAAGAGGAAGAACTAATCACTGTATGTGCCAACTTGAGGATTACCATCTTGACACAAAAGTCTAAGACTTGTTTGCTCTACAGGAAGCTATTCAGAAGGAATCTTCTCACCAGCCTCTAAAGTACAATCCTTGGAAACATTTTCAAAGAATCCTTCAACTGCCTTATCGCTCCTAAGACAATGTTTTGCTTGACATCCTTCTACATGCACTAATGACCCCATCAGTAAATTGCAGATGTCGCAACAACAATGGCAGATAAATAGAACACCTAAAAACGCATTACAGTATATTGGCTAATGCATCATTCTCCCTTATTTTCTGCCATTAATATTCATTATGTCTAACACAGATAGTGGCAACAGAAGCTCTTATCTACTGCAGTATATAGTCCAGGATGTTAAATAATGTTGTTGTCCACCATGTTGTGATAAGAAGTAGTGGAAGAACAGGTTACAAATAGTTTTACAATAAATTCATGTCAGGTTCCTGTAAGGCTTCAAGGATTTGTAAGCATCCTAATTTGGATTTCTTTCAGCAGGCTTTTATGTCTAGGAGTCATTCACAAATGTCATTGTGTGTTCGTTGTGAGTCTTTTCAATCAATTAATTGGTTGCAAAGGAAGTAGCTGGAATGCATTCATTTTGGAAGTCTCTTCAATGCTTTCATTAGTGCTTTCATTCAGTGCTTTCAGAAAATGCTTTTCAAACCATTTTATGCCAGGTCATAATTGCATGAAACCCCCTGAGTGAAGAAAACTACTGTCACTATTTCCTATCTTAAGGGTTTTCTTGCAACCAGCTACAGGCTTGTATCCTTTAATGTTCTGTAACCTACTACATTTTGTCACAGGTCCAAGCCGGCGTTTTAAACGTGTGGTAGAGACGATTCAGGCACAGTTGTTAAGCACACATGACCAGCCAGGGGTCCAACAGCTCTCTGGTGAGTAGAAATCCCCCTTCCGTTCCCTTACCCCACCCTCTTCCCCCGATACCCATTCTCTGAAATGTCTGTTAAGGCCCAGGTATACTTTGTATTTCTGTGTTCCATATCAGTGCCCAGTCTACCACGTTGTCTTTCAAAGTGTACTCTTTTGAGCAAGCCTAGACCAATGTGTTTGACTGTTTTATGATACTCTTTTAGTAGTCAACGACAGGCGCATGTGCCGACAATGTGCACAGACAAGAAGTGTTGATGTGAAAATGATTAACTCTCCGTCACGCATACTGTGTACGTTCCAAATGCCTACAACCAAAGTATACTTTGGTCTTTACACTCCCACCCCCACCCCCTCTATCATGCATGTCCCCTGACTCCTCATCCACAGCACACCACCAATCAACATCACACTATTCTCAGCAATTCCACAAAATCCTGCCCTAAAGCAAGCTCCCATTGACGCTTGAAGAGATATGGATGTTACCAATTCGTACTGATGCCCTTCGGCCACACCGCTGCTCCTATTTCTCAAACAACATGATTAATATAATTCCCTGACAATTCTCCAATTGTGAGCACATCAGCTTAAGATTTCTAGTTCCTGGAGACTGTGTCCTTGTTAGATGATGGATCAGGGCATCCCCGATTACAGCAGGGAAGCTGAGCTTCTCCCGCCCAGGACAGGACATAAACTGGTGGATATTGTGTGAGATGGGTGGTAAAAACATGAAAGTATGCGAACAATGAGAGACAGCTGGCCAGCTTTTAAAGCGGAGCTGTATTGTGATTGGATGAGATGCCTGATAGATGAATCCCGAGGTCTTCCTGCTAGAACTACGCATTGCTTTGCTAGGTTCGGGTAACCCAAAAACTGAACTGTTATTTAAATCACAGTCCTGCTCTTGCCACAGCCATGTCCTTCAAAAAGATCCCATCTCAGGTTGGTCCATGTCAATAAACTGTAAATAAACGAATAAACATTAACCCCCGCAATTAACTTAAATTAAGTCACTTTCAATGCAAATTTTCAGTAAAATGTCAACAAACGTTCATCAGTCTGATCAGACAGACATTGTGCTTAATAAATCTAAGCACATAAAACACAAAACAGGGAAATTACAGTAGGATATTACATTTTGGAAAGCTTTTTTTTATATAGATCTTCTAAGCTCAACAACTCTTGATTATATGGTTTGCGAAGTATGTAGATCCGCAATTGCTGACATAAGAAAAGACAAATGCTTTTCATTCTAGCTTCTCTGTTCTCCCTGAGCAAATCCTCCTCAAGATGCTGTTTGACTGTGTCCCAACCATCTCCCAGATAACAGCTCCCTCTACTGGTCTGATAGATGAACATCAAGTATCAAAGTGACTCAACATATGAGGTTTTATTTATCAAATGCACATCAGTACATCATGTATCAGTATTTCCTGGCAATTAAATTTAACTTCAAGGATATTTAGTTGCAACTTGATAACTTGACCTTTTCCAAGAATTTATCAACACTCAAATTAAATCAAATAATTTAAAAGGTTTAATGCATGATTGCAAAGATTATTCATTTACAATTAGTTGCAACTTTGCTGCATCAATGGTTGCATTTAAAAATTGATTCTATAGTATTCTGTAGTATATGTATGCATAATTAAGTTGACTATTCTCAGTCTCAAAATATGTAATTATTGGCCTATCTTTACTATATAAACATACACATAAAGGTGTCACAAAGTGGACAATGTACAGCCAGCCATTCATTGTATCCAGCCATTGTTTGTTTTCTGATAATAACTGGTTCATTACACAGCTACTTGGCAAATATATAAATAAATAAATATACTTGAAATTTGAATCTCAATGAATTTAAGTTTTCATTATTTTGTGTGAAGAAAGAGACAGAAGAGTGACATGAAACTAGCACACAGAGTACTCACTGGTCATGGAAACCCTGGGAAATATAAGGGAATTTTAAAATTGTGATTTCCTACACTGGAAAAGTCATTAAAAATGATAAACCCTTGATAGTCTTGGAAAAGTCATGGAAATCTCTATCAGTTAAGCTCAGCTGCTTTCACTGCTACTTTGGAGTGATTTCAGGGAGTGTTGGACAACAGAAAGACATCACAGACCATCTCAAAAGAGTAGATATTCCTCCTTCTCTCTCCTCCTTATTTCCTTGCTCTCAGTCCCCACCCTCACCTTCTCTTGTCCTTCCTTGGTTGTCTTTCATCTCTCTTTGTCACTCAAACACATCATTCATTGCACTCATTCAGCTCTGTATGACTCACTGTGGTTTGAATATGCTACAGCACTGCACAGATGAATGGCATGTACTCATCGGAGTCAGTTTACACCCACTGTTCCTCACTGATTTTATAATGTAATAGTGTGGGGGGCAGTTATGGGTTTGTGTGTATATGTAAATAACCACCCTTCTGGTATTCTTTGCTTTCATATAACTTAGTACTTAAAGTACTTATGCATATTCATGCACACTTGTCTAATAACCACCCAATTTAAGTCCTCTTGTTCCTAATCTAGTCTAGATTAAGACATCTGGCCCTATGATTTTTAATTGGAAATTGCTAATTTGCTTCGCTTTGGGATGATGAAGAGTGTACGTAGTGCCTCTAATGAGCTAATGCCCTTATCCGATTTATATACCAGTTGCAGGGAATTTCAGGCTCTACTGATTTACGGTAGTTGTGTGCCATTTACACATGTATGTTTCTCTCTCACACATGTATACAGAGAACATTCAATCTACTGCAAAAACTGGTAAAGTCTCAAAGTCAATGTGTGGTAAGACTCTTGTTGTCTGTCTGTTAAAGACACCATTTCCACCACACCATTTTTTTTTTTTACTGTATTACGTCCACCACATTTTTCTATCACTTAAATCCCTAAAAATTACACCACTTTTAAAATGCATATTCTTTCAATTGCACCCCTTTTCAAGCAACTTTTTTCACAAGCAGTAATATGAGCAGTTAGTGGGTTGTACACTTGCGAACCACGTCGTTAAAAACTGCACAACATTAACTGGCCACCGTTACTTACTTTGTACAATGAGGTCCAAAAGTCTGAAATATATACCAAAGATAAACATTTTTGATTTTAAATCCAATTCAAACATATATTTTCTTTTCATTTCGAAACCTTTAAAACAGAAAAGCTATGGTCTAAAATGAAGAAGAAATATTCAGCATTCTGTATTATGTTTAGGTCATTAATAAAATGTAATCAAATCTAAACATTGACCAAACTCAAGAGCATACTGTCATTAAAGCAAGAGGGGGACATACAGTACCAAATACTAAGAAATTCTAAGTTCATGTTAACTATTGGCCTTACACTTTTGGACCTCACTGTATTTAGTCTGCTGTGTAACTCCTGAGTGTTTGATGTGTGCTTGAATATGTGAAACTGTGCATGGACTCCGAGTGTCGATTTGTGTACATGTGTGTGTAAGTCAGGCAGTATCCTAAATCAGGTACATTTAATGAGATTTTCTCTTTCAGTCAGTGGTCTCTGCTCATTGACACTGATGTATATTGCAAACAAAAGTGGCAAGAGCTTTTTTTATTTTTTTAAATCACCAGTTGCAATCTGATTGGCTGGTCGCTTCCTGACTTCTGGGAATCAACTTAACTTATGTAACATGTCATTAAACTGGACAGAAGCTGAAAAGAATGAAGATTAAAGTAGAATTCTGTCCACATGTTGGGTTTCCTGCCTGATCACACATGTACATGCCATTCTCTCTGCAGTGACTTTGATGAGCAGATGCTACATTATTTCACTCATTAGATTACCGTAATTTCCGGACTATTGAGCGCACCTGAATATAAGCCGCACCCACTGAATTTAAAAAAATATATTATTTTGAACATAAATATGCCGCACCCGTCTATAAGCCGCAGGTGCCCACCGGTACATTGAAACAAATTAACTTTACACAGGCTTTAACGAAACACGGCTTGTAACAAAAATAAATAGGCTTTAACGAAACACGGTTTGTAACAAAAAATAAATAGGCTTTAACGAAACACAGTGTGGCAGCGGGGGCCTGGTCATGCGCCCGTCCGGGAGAGAAAAGCGCTAAGGGCGCTTACATCAAGTGCTGAAAACTGTCACACTGGTGCCAGTGTGACAGTTTTCCCAAGAAGGACACGAAGCAGGGAACTTGACGTTCCAGGTAAGGCTTTTAATGGCCACAGCAATGTTTACAATCAATTTTATAAAGTTTCTCAATTCTTGGTCTTCTATGCGCCAACACTAGACTGACGTGTGTCTGTCTGTCACTCACTCACTCACTCACTCTCTCTGCTGCCTTTTTATGCCGCTCTCCCCACGCTTACTGAAATTAGACATTAGCTCAGGTGTAAGCGCCCTTACCCCTTTTCTCTCCCGGACGGGCGCTTGACCACGCCCCCGCTGCCACACACGGCTTGTAACAAAAAATACAAAATTAGCAGTAAACAGTAGCCTAGCAAGAAAGTCATTGGTCACTATCTTCCTCCTCTTGTGCACATGAAACCACTGAAGTCATCTCCTTCGGTGTCGGAGTTGAATAGCCTCAGCTTTAGTTGTCTTTTTGCACTGAGTCAATTCCTCACGCTGCTGTTTCCAATGTCTCCCGTGCAGCAGCTCTATTTCCTTTTCCAACAGCCAGATCAATCGCCTTCAACGTGAAAGCTGCATCATATGCATTTCTCCGTGTCTTGAGGGTGACAAAATGACTACCGTAATCAGAATGATGGGAAGTTTGAGCGCTTCGATTTAATCTAAACAGTAAACAAAAAGTTGTTTGACCTTAACCCGTTCGGCAATTTCAATGGTCTAATGAAAGCTTCATGCCGCCAAAAAATGTTTTTTGTTTTTTTTTTAAATAAAATTTGAAAGCGGGAAAAATCCATATATTAGCCGCGTCGTTGTTTAAGCCGCGAGGTTCAAAGCGTGGGAAAAAAGTTGCGGCTTATAGTCCGGAAATTACGGTAGATACATTTTTAATTATCCAGCCCTTCTTATGAAGGCTATATGGAGCCAAATAAGCCACATCAATGGTTACTGCTTGAAATCCAGCTTAAACAAGGGATGCACATATAAAATAATTCTCCCAATACGATTCTGATACCTGAACTCTCGGTATTGGCCAATACCGATCCGATAGCAGTGTTGTTTTTTCTTAATCAGTTTAGAATATGTACTGTACCTCAGTGTGGAACTGATTAGGGATACTCTTCTATGTTACATACATTGTGTAGGCTTTATAAAAGATACGTATACACAATATATCATCCAGTGATGGCTAGAATAAATAATCTTTGACCTTTGATAATTATTTGGGTCGAATTTAATGGAAAACTATGCGAGTTGCGCTCCATGGCACTGCAGAATTTTGACGCCAAGCGTTGGTGGTGTATACCTAACTTCATAGAAAATTATTGTTTAGAATTTTAAAATGTGTCAAATGAGCAGCACTCGTTCAGTAATGCATGCAGACTGTATATTTATTTATTAAACAGCCATTCGTGATTCACAAAACTATTGTATGGCTTTAAGAGACTGAATAAAATGCTTATATGGACTACATTAATGGTATTTTTATGGTTATTTTCTTGTCAGACCGATACCCGATCCAGCTAAAAATGTCAGCATCGGGGCCAATATCAATACAGGTATTGGATCGGTGCATCCTTAGCTATAACCAGAGCTGGCAGCTGTGTTTTGGAACTTTTTAGCTTTTTAACAATATGTTGTTTGGGCTCATGGTCAAGGAACCTGCTGGAAAAACCAGGCCATACCAGCTTAAGGGGTCAAGATGGTTTTTGGACCATTGTAGTTGGTTTATTGCAGGTCCAAGGTGGTCTACCAGCTCAGGAAGGTGACCCATCCTCACCAGCTGGTAAATTAAACCAGCATGGACTAGCTAAAAGCTGATTTTAAGCAGAGTTTTGCTATCATATCCCCATATCTTTTACAGCATTTCCAATTAATGTTGGCCCTGAAAGTTCCTTTTCCCTCACATTTTCCCTCTCTGTCCACTTCTCCTTGTGTGAACCCATTGTTCATTTCTCTATTTGTTTTCTCTTTCTTCCTTTTCTTCCTGTCTGTGTACCTAGGCAGCCCATTGAGTAACTTCCTTGACGTAATTAAACAACTTTTTTCAGACGAGAAGAATGGCCAGGTGCCTGTTCCACCTGGCACGGCCAACAGATACCCACCAAACGCCCATCACCACGACCCTCATCCTAGTGACTCTAAATTCCCAGCGGGAAACCCCAGGGACAATGCCAAGCTAGTGGTTGGGATTACGGAGCAGCCCTAAAACCAATCAAATCAAGCTTTTTCAAACATACTTACCAACAAGCACTCAATGCTCACATAATCTTAGACATGATGGAATTTATCCTTGGAAAAACTTTTGTATGATGGAATGACTATAAAGAATGAAAAATTAAAAACTGTTTAACTGACTAACACAAATTCAGAAACATTTCACCCACCCCCCACCCCCCCACCCCCCCTTTTGTTGTTGCTACCCCGGATATTTTCATGTCTTAATGTGTGACTTCTTTTCCTTACCTTTGTGCTGCTTGTGTTTGCTAACAGGAATTATACAGAAAACTTATTAAAACTCCACCCCCAATTCCCTGCTCATCCTGTGGCGGACATTTATTGAACGAAGGCACTTTTAAAGATGAACAAGCAGGTTACCAAGAAAATGGACGCTTCATCCTTCATCATACTCTTCCCTTCCCACTCTTTGGTGATTCTGTGCTTGATGAATTCATTTTCTACAGACTGTGTGCTCCCTTACCATCCTCTTAGTACTCTAACCTGTTCACACCTACACATACACAGGCTCTGTTCCAAAACCTAGGGAGCTACCTAAACAGGCAGCATTTTAAGGTGGGTGTGCTCCTGACATAAAGGCTGTTCCAAAAGGTAGGCTGCATGTATCATTCATGGAGAAGGGAATCCTACAATGCATTGCAACAAGCCCCATTGAAAAAAAAAAAAAAAAAGTCTATACAAGATAGCGGATGAGGCAAATATCCCGGTCGAGGCCTTCTAGCTGGCCTTGAGTGACGCAATCACGCTTTAAGTGATGTACGTAATTTGAAAGCGAAGAGCACGAGATCTTGCTGACTAGTCGGCTGTCATCACTGCCGCTATAATCACTGAGAAAGAGATCCTTCTGGATTTAAAAACCTGAGATGTTCTGCATGATCGTGCGATTGATTTATTAAACAGGAAAGGAGAACTGATTTTCACTTCAAGTAAATTGGTAAGTGCTTTTTGCATTGTTATAGCAACATCAGGAGTTTTCTAAGTGTAAATTAGGCTGCTTGAGAATTCCGTGTCGGATCAAGTTTTGAAAAGTAGTGCTGCGTTCTATTCAACTCGGAAAGTCGGATTTTACAAATTCCTACTAGGAAAAGTGCAATGGAATGCACCTTGAAGTCAGAATTACAACTTGTAGGCTCATGCAGAAATTCTCAACTTTGATTTCACCGAGATGCAGGGGCATGATGTCACTCAAACATGTGGACACTCAGGGAGATATACAAAGTGATAAACATTAACTTTATTAAGTAATGTCAATAAATGAGTTAATTTCCTCATTACATGATATTAAAGCTTGTTTAACAAACGCCAGCAGAAACAGCTGTATAAAACATTATAATCTCTTTTGATAATCGTACACCTGAAGCACAAATGCTAGTGCTGTAGCACTGTTTATCAGTTGGGTTGCTAGGAGACATCTCTAATGAGAGTCAAACTCCTGCTAAGCTAACGGGAGCATTGCAATATCGGGGAATGAAATGCATTTATGGTCAGAGATATAAATTAGGAATATCCCACATCCAACTTGAATGGAACGCAGCATAACCGTGAACCCTGACGAAATTAAATTTATTGCAAGGAACTTTTAAATCACAAATATTATTAGATATTTTCCAGGTATTATAGACCTCCTTGGTAGATTCATATGAAAAATTATGATTTTTGAACGTCTGTTCACGAGACAAAACAGTCATGCTGTAGTTAAAATTAGGCTTGCTTGAGCATTAAGTGTCATTTCAATTTCTGGCGTTTGTGCGTGAATGTGTTTTTAAAATGTCAATTGGTATTATTAGTTAGCTGTGACATAATGTATGGTGCCCAAAGACATGGGGTGTCTTATTCATAGTGAAACTGTGTTTACTTAATGGCATGAATCACACTGAAGGCCAAGACTTTAAATGCACGGCCCGCCACTGGTTCACACCAAATGCGTTTTTTGCATCTTTAAGTCTCAACAAAACAGGATGCACTGCATTGCTCTTTTTCAGTTTCAAAACAGTATCGATAAAATGCTTCCTTTTTTCTGTACCATGTACCTCAAACAGGAGCGTTTTACATGTTTAAGACCCCCAGTTTACAGTTGGCTTGTTTTAAGAAATAATAATTAAGCAATACCTGTTGTTAACTATTTCAAACTGTTGGGACACAAAACAAACTTTAGACTATGGAAAACAAAAATTGTCAATGATGAGCAGGAACATGTATTAAAAGTTGGAAAAATTCCCTTGTATCATAACTGTGAGCAATTTCAGTTAGATAAAAGAAACAATACACTCAATAAATTCAATAAAAAGAAATTCAAATTCAATAATAGGAATGCTAGTAGCATGAGGAGAGATTTTCTTGATTCAGAGATTGGGTTGCTGCCTATGAAGAGCGTTCCAATTCATTGACTTAAGTTTAATTTTAGAATGTAGCATTAGGGGTCGTTCACACCAAATGCATTTTTGTGACTTCTACTGTTCCCCTTTTTAAGCATCTCATGTAGGAGCACAACCTTTTTAAGATGCTGTGTCTAGTTAAAAGGACTTACTAAGTTTTGGTATAGCGCTATACTCTCACAATTCTAGAAATAAGCACACACAGTCTAAGATGTTTGCACTCAGATTTAAAAAAGACCATCGAGATAATAAAGAAACACTAACCAAGAAGGAAAAGATGATGCTAAGAGCTTGTCCTGATGGGATGTGGACTCATTTCAGATTGTATCGTTTCCATGTACGGTCTTTTTTTATAACTTGTTGTTTGATGATCTTCACTTGATCTTAAATCATTGCTGCAAAAGGACTGAAATACTGATTTCAGAGGGTTTGGGACTGTAAATAGGTTGGGATGAGGGGGAGGGGGTTAGTATTGAATGAATTTATCCTAATGAATGAATCTCTGTTGTACAGATTGAACATACCTATGTATAAATAAAATGTCTAGATGTGACACTAGTTTTAGTTCTGTTGTAGATTCAGATTTGAAATCTTGTGTTGCCACATTCTTTTTATATATATATATATATATATATATATATATATATATATATATATATATATATATATATATATAATGAATAATTCACCCCCAAAATAAAATTATAATTTAAATAATTGAATAAAGAAATATTTAATTAAAGGTTTGTATTTTATTTTTGGGTGAACTATTTATTTAACCATTGTATTTCTGTATTCATTATGTGATGGAGCCATTTGCTTAATTTATTCAGTTTGAGAAGACATTTAAATACAATGTTTTATTTATCTTTTTTTTTTTTTCTGTTCATATCCCATGTTCACTACCAGCAGATACAAAATTGTTGAATACATTGTGGGTATTTTTTCTGATGTACATCTGTTTTATCACTGTCCCTATTTATGATCATTCAACTATATATATTTATTTGATCACTGTAATGTTATTTATTTGCAACAATAATGTGTTTGTTTGTATCAGGGCAACACAGGTTCTTATGTCTTTGATTTATAAAAGTACTGTGGACTTAATGAATCTTTCTTTTCCTAGCTTCAACAAGAGAACAAATGGTATATTAAAAGCAAACAAACCAACAAAAAAGTGATTTAACAGTCATTTAAGAATGTAGTTTAGAATGGGAAGGGTATGAACTTCTTGATATCTTTCAGCTTCAAATCATTCTGTGTGTAGAATGGATGACAAAAAAAGCTGTTTTTGGATCAGCTGTACTGTAAATATAATGTTTTGGTCTTCAGGAAACTTGAAGGTCATTCCTGCTCTTTGCTTTTGACTTGTATTGCTGTGTGCATGCACGCCTTTTCTTTGCATGGCTTTTTGTAACAATCCCTGAAAAAAACACGCTATTTCTCTGAGCTGCTTTCCTTGTTTAACAAAGAAAAAAACACTTGCCTTCACCCCCATTTTATACCTCTCTGCGATTTTTCCTTTTCTTTAAATCTTTTGCTGTCACTGTTCTTCTAACAATCTACGCTGTAAGCGACACAACGCAACAAAACAGAATGTGTGACACAGTATAAGTTCATGAAATGCTTCCTTTTGTCAGCACCATGTACCGTGAACAGGAAAGTTTTGGATGTCGATGACTCCCAGTTTACAGACTGCTTGTATTAACGAAACAATAATGAAGCAATACCTCTTGTTAACTTTCCTATTTTATATAGTAAAACAAAGCTAAATGTCAGACCATGGAAACAAGCTTTGTCCATGCAGAGCAGGAACATGCATTTAAAGTTGTAAAAATTCCCTTGTATCATAACTGTGAGCAATTTCAAAGAGAAAAATGAAACAATAAACTCATTCAATTAATAGGAATGTCTGTAGCCTTCTGTATTTGATATGGTGTGTAAAATGTAGCATTTTAGTGAGCGAGTGTTTGTGAGAGTCGTATGTTTAGAATACTTAAAAGTTTAGTCTTACCTTTGACATAACCCAGATGCCATCTTGAAAATTACATCAAACGATGGCTGACCTCGAGCGCCATACCAGTTTTTTTATTTAAAAAAAAATTTGGGAGATGGAGAATTTTGAGTTGTCTGGAATGCACTATAAAATTTATGTTAACACTTTTATCAGCCAATACATATAATAATAAATTATCGACTTTATTAAATTGACCCCAACGTAATGTACGTGACTGTACATTATCCCGTATCATTAATCACATGGTTACTTGAAATATTGTTTTGATTTTAAATTAAATGATTATCTTACTTTTAGAATCTGCACATAGAAAATGTAAAAAACAAAAAAGGTAAAAAAACAAAAAACTTTGTATTTTAACCTCTAACATTACATTTTACTCTTTACTGATGTACATCGAATTGTTTCTTTGCCCACTCTAACCTTTTATTTTAGTTTTTCTGTTTTAAAAGTGGCTTTTTCTTTGCATTTCTTCCCATTAGGCCTGCACCTCTGAGACTTTCTTTACTGTTGTACATAAACCTGGTAGAATTGAGCGTGTAGAGTTCAATGAAGCTGTCAGCTGAGGACATTAGTAGGCATCTATTTCTCAAACTAGAGACTGTGATGTACTTATCCTCTTGTTTAGTTGAACGTTGGCCTACCACATCTCTTTTGGGGTTTTTCCACTGTGGATAGTACCTGGTACCTGATTTTTTACCTTTTTTTTAGTACCACCTCGGTCGAGGTTCCAAGCGAGCTGAGTCGATAGTAAATGTGACGTCGAATCCTGCAGATCACATATTGGTCAGGGAGAATCGTCACTACCAGCGTCACTGGATTTCTGACACGCAACATCAACCCTCTAGTTTTAAAGTTAGCAACAGTGATTACAGTATCATTTGTTCACGCGACTTTAGAATTGTGAAAAAATAAATGGCTGTGCGCAAAACCACGCCGTGGTCAATAAACGAGGTGCAGACGGTCCACTCGTTAGCGATGAGCGAAACGAAAAAGTCTCTCAGGAAGTGTCTCAGCTGTTGGCCGCACACGGGTACCACCGGACCTACCAACAGTGTAGGGAAAAATTTTAAAAACATAAAAGTGACTACAGAACCATCAAGGAAATGTAGAAGTGGTTGGAGAAGCTTGAAACATCCTATCTGCCAACAATCAAGAAAAACTGTGTCCAGGTGTATCTAGGAGAATTGGTGCTGTTTTAAAGAAAAAGGTGGTCACAACAAATATTGATTTAGCTTTTTTATGTTTACTGGACTTTGTATGATACGGAGCCCCTGAAGTGACCTGTGCAAAAAAAAAAACATCACAGAGACTTTCGCGTGCGCACGTGAAACCATTCGGGTGCGCACGAGAAACGTTTCTCGTGCGCACGCGTTACAGTTTACGGGGTGTGTATAGCTCTTTTCCGATTGTGTCATTGCCATTATTCATTTACTCAAAGATACTGAGAGCATGGATGCTCATGAATTTATAGAGATATATTTTAAACTTGGCCTTCAATACAAAGACGTTACTGTCTATGACATTTGTAATACTGTCATGGCTGAGACACGCTTTGATCTTCCAGAGGACACTAATCAAGCAATAGACTTGTACTTGCATTAAAGGAATGAGATATTAACCTCAATATAACCTGTGCTTAGCATGTTTCTTTTATCTGAGGTCCAGATATAAAATGTATATATTCATACTTATGTAATATTTTTGTGAAAGTGTTCACATTTGTTATAATTATTTCAAAGTTTAAAATTGAACTGTGAGCAATGCCCCTTGTTTGTTACTTCAACAGTCATAAACTATTAAATTAATAATTCACCCAAAAATCTAAATTCTGCCATTTACTCACCCTCACATTGTTCTTAAATCACATGAATTTCTTTATTGTGCAGGGCACAAAAGTATATGAAAGGCAGAATGTTATGGACATTCATTGTAAAGAATATTGATGCAGTGAATTTGAATGGTGACTGAGACTCTCAGTCCATAACATTCTGCCTTTCAAAAATTATAAATAAGTTTAAAATATATCTCTATAAATTCATGCGCATCCATGCTCTCAGTATCTTTGAGTAAATGAATGATGGCAATGATGCAATCGGAAAAGAGCTATACACACCCCAGAAACTGTAACGCTTGTGCACGAGAAAGTCTCTGTGATGTTTTTTTTTTGCACAGTACTATACATATATATAATAAAAAAATACAAAAATCTTAGTCTTTCTTTACTGTGACTAGATGGCCCAGACACAAAGACTACAAGAAAGCAAATTGAATGAAATCCCAGGTGCAGTTTATTGTGCTACTAAAATAATAATAACCAGGGAAAAAAAAGAAAAGATTGGGTACACAACATGGGACTTTTAATTATAAACAAGCCTGAAATACATATGGGACTACTATTTTGAAATGTCTGCCCTCCCACTTGTGAACTCACTGATGGCTGATTCGCTGAGAAAATTACTCTAATTCAAACCGCTAACCTGAGCTCCTTAGTTCAATGAGGTCTTGTCAGATGATTCATTATAAAGATCCGGTTCAAAAGAGTCATTTGTTCACAATTCGAACACCATGGCTTGTGCTGTGTTTGTAGTTGCGTGCAGCCAGCGAGCTCATATCATCAACTCATATATTCAATATCTCACAAGATAACTGATGAAAGCACACATCTTGACTGATTCCAATGGCGACTAGATTTTAAATGATTGTCGCAATCATTTATTTTTGGTCGTATTTGCGACCATTTTAGTCGCCGTCTGGAGCCCTGCATTTCTCTTCAGTGTATTACTGTCTGTACAGTTGAAAACAACTCACTTTTGGCACACCTCATTACATCTGAAAAATGGAACTCACAACAACACGTACCACTTTGGCCACTGGGGGCAGTTTCTCCGATTTCAGTAAGCACAGGCCGATTCAGCTAAATAAAAGTCAACGTATTGTTTCTAATTTCACTGTGAGATCAGTCTGTGCAAATAGAGCTCTTAAATAGTCCTATTAGGCCATTACTAGAATTGTTAATACCTGGAGCTAGTAGACGGAGCTAAAAGCAGTGGGGATTTTCTACAGTCATTTTGTACGTTGCTGTCTTCATCTCATGTAGTGTACATGGGTGATTCTTTTATTTAAGGTTAAATATGACAAGGACATTTTCTTAAGTCTACTTTTCATTTCTTTCCCCAATTACCTTTTGCAACATTTTTCAACAGACTAATCCTTTGTCAATTTCACCGCTTACGTCACACACGGAAGTGGTGGCAGAAAATGTCAGCAAACAGTAAACTTTTATCTGATTCTATTGAAAAATTATTTTGAGAGTTCTCATAGACGGTTGCGGCATCTAGCCATCAACAGAACTGACAGGACTGAGGAGATCATTATCATACTGAGTAACTTTTTCAGTATTAAAATTCTTTCTTCTACCCCAGCTAAATATGCAGAGACAAATATAAGTAAGCCATTCATATGTTTATTTTCTCAAAAACTGTAAACACTGTCTCTGTGGCGCTATACAAATTATTGTGTTTGTTTTGAGCGACCTGCTTAGACCCGCCCCAACAACATTACTCAACCAGTGGCGTGAGTTGGGGGTGGGACTGTCTGAGTGTTTGATCAATGGGAGACAGGGGGTGTATTCAGAAAGCTGTTTTGAAAACATTGTTTATTTTTGCAAATACGTTACATAGCACTAGTGTTGCAAAATCAATTCTTATGCATTTATGTTGGTATTAATCTGTAATCTATATTATATTTTGTATTAATTACTTATTTTATGTATTTAGCTACAGTGTAGCACTTTGTGTATTTGAAGTTTCTCTCATGCAGTTTTTGTGTGTCTTTACTCCATCTCTGATCCACTTCCCGTTCCGGTTGCTACCGGTACACTGCGCGAGTGTTTGTAGCTTGCTAGCCTGTTTAGCATTGCTTATTCTTATACGTTCATTGGGTGCTTTGGGTTTTCCTCTTTTCTGCTGTTTCAACTGCAGATTTTACCACGTGCACTTGTTTTCTCTCTTTTTTCTTTTCCCGCTTGTCTTCATCTCGTGTCTCGACTGTGTGCATTCATTTTCTCCACTGTGTTTTACACTGATTATTTCATCAGTCTCAAACATCTACTGCTCAGGAACCACATCGATCTCAAACCCTCGCCGCTCAAGAATAACCATAAAAACAACAACAAACAATTGCGGTACGTTCTGGCATCCGTTCAAGTCAGCAGTGAGGGATTCACATGTGATAAATGTAAGGAATTAGTCAGGCTAACGGAGAAGGTTAATGACTAAGAAAGAGAAGCCGGTAGATACTGTTTTGGATGCGATTAGTATAGCGAGCAACACACATACTTTGGTTCCAGCTATAGAGCCCCAGCAGCAGGGTGTTTGGGTGACATCTTTGCGGCATACTTGCTCAGCAAATTGACACCCCTCTCCTGTTCCTGTTAGGGTTTCCAATCAATTCTCCCCACTCTTGCCTTAATAACTGGTGATTCTATTGTAAGGAACGTGGAAATAGAGACTGCAGCATCTGACGTCCGATCAAATTTGCTGGCTAATGCTAAAAGTAGATTTTCTAAAATTGTTATTCATGTCGGCACTAATGATGTCCGGCTTTGCCAATCGGAGATCACTAAAGATCATGTTAAAGAGGTGTGTGAACTTGCAAAAACAATGCCAGACACTGTAATATGCACTGCCCCTTCCCTGCTCATCGTGGTGATGAGGTTTATAGTAGATTAATGTCAATGAACGACTGGATTTCATAGTGGTGTCCAGAGAATAGCATAGGATTTATAGACAATTAGAAGAATTTTTGGGGGTAGGCCTGACCTGCTAAAGAGAGACGGACTCCATCCTTCCAGGGAAGATGCCACTCTCTTCTCTAGCACTTTGACTCATAGTCTTAATAGTGATAGTATTTGACTAATTGGGGCCCAGGTCAGGAAGTAGACAAACTGGTTAATCCGAATGTCTGCTAGCTGCCTTAAAACGTCACACAGGTCACATAAACACATAGAGACTGTATCACCTAGATATCACATAGAGACTTTGTCTATTCCTCGAACTAGCAAACACAAAACTCTCACTGAATCATTTAGAAAAAATTTGATTAAGATCAAACTTGACAAAAAAATAAAATAATTTGAAGATAAACATCATAAAAGGTAGGGCAACTAACATTAGATCCCTTTCAACCAAACCTCTATTGTAAATGAAATTATTACAGATCATAGTTTGGATGCGCTCTGTTTGAATGAAACCTAGCTTAAACCGGATGAATATATTAGTTTAAATGAATCTACTCCCCCAGGTTATTGTTATAAACATAAGCCTCATCTGAAGGGTCAAGGAGGAAGTGTTGCTACAATTTACAATTTACAGTGTATAGTAGATTAGTCTCACTGAATGGCTGGATGTATAAGTGGTGTCTGGAGAATAGCACAGGATTTATAGACAATTGGAAGAGTTTTGGGAGTAGACCTGACCTGCTAAAAAGAGACGGACTCCATCCCTCCAGGGAAGGTGCTGCTCTCTTCTCTAGTAATTTGGCTCATAGTCTTAATAGTGATAGTATCTGACTAATTGGGAGGAGGTGTTGCTACTTTTTACAGTGACGTTTTTGGTGTCACTCAGAGGACAGGATATATGTTTAAGTCTTTTGAACTAATAATGCTTAATGTGACACCATCAGATATAAATAAAACATCTCTGTCATCTTTTGCACTTGCTACAGTACATAGATCACCCAGACTGTACTCAGATTTCCTTGGTGAATTTGCAAATTTTCTATCAGATCTAGTAGTTAATGTAGATAGAGCTTGAATTGTTGGTAAATTCAACATTCACATAGATAATGAAAATGACACATTGGGATTAGCATTTTTTGATATTCTCAACTCTCTTTAGAGTTAGACTAAATGTGACAGGATCAACTCCTCACCATAATCATCCACTAGATTTAATTCTGTCATATGGGGTTGATGTTGATACTATAGAAATTCTGCAGCAGAACGATGACATCTCAGATCATTACCTCGTCTCTTGTTTGCTGCTATCAGCTATGTCACTCTATCTACACCACGCTATTGTTCAGGTAGAACGGTTTTTTCGACCACTAAAGATAGCTTCTCTAATAATCTTCCAAAATTGTCTCACATACTCAGTAAGCCAAAAAGTCTAGAATAATTTTATGTAATAACAGAAAATATAAATATAGTTTCTCTAGCACGCTTGATGACTCTTGGTGTCGCCCCACTTCGATTAAAGAAAAAAGCCCCACACCATGGTACAATGATCACACTCACAAGACAGCAGCACAGAAAATGGAGTGCAAGTGGAAGAATACAAAATTAGAGGTATTTTGCGGTGCATGGAAGCATAGTGTCTGTAGCTACAGACAGGCACTAAAAGCTGCCAGGTCACAATATTTAAGCAAACTCTTAGAAAATAACCACAACCATCCTAGGTGTTTATTCAGTACTGTGGCAGAATTGGTTAGGAATAAAGCATCGGCTGAATTAGATATTCTGTCGCAGCACAGTAATGACTTCATGAAATTGTTTACTGATAAAATTTAAATAATCAGAAGTTGCTCCGATGTCCATGTGCCGCAAAAGTCGGGCTTTTTTAACAGAAATAGCAAAAATAGCACCATTTTGGATCCGGAGTGGCCGCTGCGTGCTACCACGCCGCCTTCTGTTACAACCCCAATTCCAAATAAGTTGGAACAGTATGGAAATTGCAAATAAAAACAAAAAGGATTGATTTGTAAATTATATTCACCCTTTGCTATATTGAAAGCACTACAACTACACATTATATGATGTTTTACCTTGTGAATTTCATTGTTTTTTGAAAATGTACAGTCATTTCAAATCAGATGATTACAACACACTCCAAAAAAGTTGAGATAGTTGAGTGTTTACCACTGTGAAACATCACCATTTCTTCTAAAAACACTTATAAAGCATTTGGGCACAGAAGACAAAAGTTTGTTAAGTTTAGAAAGTGTCATTTTCCCCCATTCATCCATCATGTAGGTCTTTAGCTGCACAATTGTACAGGGTCTTCGTTGCCATAGGGTGAGCTTCATAATGTGCCACACTTTCAAAATTGGAGACAGGTCAGGACTGCAGGCAGGCCAATCTAGCACCCACACTCTTTGCTTACACAGCCATGCACTTGAAATCCAGGCAGTATGAAGTTGTCCTGCTGGAAAATGCAGGGACATGTATGGATGACAGTATATGTTGCTCCAATATTTGCATATATCTGTCTGCATTCATGGTGTTCTCACAGATCTGCGAGTTTGACTCTTCAGACCAAAAAAAAAACAACACAGTTCCACTGTTCTACTTTCCATCTAAGATGAGACCGAGCTCAGAGAAGTCGGCAGCGTTTCTGGACAGTGTTGATATATGGCTTCTCCTTTGCATAGTATAGTCATAACTTGCATCTGTGAATTCAGCTGCGAGTGGTGTTGACTAACATAGGTTAACTAAAGTAATCCAAGCCCATGTTCATGATATCCATTACAGATTAATTACTTTTTTAAAGACAGTGATGTCTGAGGGATCAGAGATAACGTGGTTGTTTTCGTCTTGCCCTTTACACACTGAGATTTGACCATATTCCTTGAATCTTTTAACTCTATTGTGCATTGTATAGTGTGAAATGCCCAAAATCCTTCCAATTTGTCTTGGGGGAAACATTGTTCTCAAGGTACTGGATAATTTGCTGAAGCATCTGTTGGCAAATTGACAAGTCTCGAATGATTCTTGCTCTAGATGGACTAGGCTGTTTTTGGAGGCTCCTTATATACTATTACCTAATTGCCTCACCTGTTTAACATCTCCTGTTTCACATCGCCTTGTTATTTCAACTCGTCATATTGTTATTAGTCTTAAATTGCTCATGTCTCAACCTCTTTGGACATGTTGCAATCATCTGATTTGAAATTACAGTACTTTTACAAGGAACAAGTAAATTCACAAGAAAAACACCATATAATGTGTAGTTGTAGTGCTTTCAATATAGCAAAGAGTGAATATGATTTACAAATCACTCCTTTTGGTTTTTATTTGCATTTTTATACTGTCCCAACTCGAAATTGGGGTTGCAGATCTAATACAAACTAAGCTTTAAAAGAGGTATTCCCAGTAATCTCAGAACCTCTTCTTAATTTTATTAACTCCTCACTATCCTTAGGACATGTCCCAAGAAACTTTAAAATGGCATCAAACCTCTTATTAAGAAGCCACAGCTTGATCCTGGTGAATTGTCAGACCGAATTCAAATCTACCATTTAGGTGAAAAATACTAGAAAAGGTAGTGTCCTCCCAACTATGTTCATTTCTACAGAAAAATTGTATATATGAACAATTTTAGTCAGGATTTAGGCCCCATCACAGTACAGAGACTGCACTTAGAGTTACAAATTACTTGCTCTTATCATCTGATCACGGCTGCATTTCTCTTCTAGTGCTATTAGATCTTAGTGCTGCCTTCAACACGATAGATCACGGCATTCTCTTTAATAGGCTGGAGAATTCTGTTGGCATTAGTGGCATTATTTAAGTCCTATTTATCAGGCCACTTTGTATGTGTAAATGAGGAATTGTCAAATCAAACAAAAGTAGTGCCACAGTGATCCGTTTTAGGGCCTCTGCTATTCTCCTCATACATGCTTCCCCTGGGAGATTTTATCAGGAATCATGGAATAAGTTTCCACTGTTATGCCGAAGATACCCAACTTTATAATTCTTCTAAACCCAACGAAAATTCACAATTCTCCAAATTAGCAGTGTGTATCAATGAAATAAAAGATTGGATAGCCAGACATTTCCTTCTACTCAATTCTGGCAAGACAGAGGTACTAGTTATTGGAACAAAAACCTCTAAAAAATAAGCTGCTAAAATATAAGTTGATTCTCAGTGACCTTCTGACACATTATATTCCATTATGTTCATTACGATCACAACATTCTGGCTTGTTAATGGTTCCAAGAATATCAAAAAACACAAAAAGAGGTTGATCCTTTTCCTTTTTGTCTCCTAAACTATGGAATAGTCTCCCTAACACTGTTCGGGATGCAGACACACTCACATCTATTTAGCCAGGCATACACCTAATTAATCTTTGAACTCACAATTAGGCTGCATTAGTTAGGTCTTTTTTAAAAAGAAAATCATAATCAGGTGGGTAGTAATGCTCTACAATTACTTGAATAACTTTTTGAGAGAAACAATACTTCCCTGTAGTACCTCACTGCAACCTCGATTTTTGCTTCTTTTTTTAAAGAAAAGGAGGAACAAGTCATAATGAATTTTTGTGGAAGTCAAAACTATGCCACAAATGCTGTCGATTGACCTTAACTTGTATTGAACCCAGAACATTCTTTAAGCTTTCACTTATTTATTTCTTATTTACTTATTACCTTGTTTTAGTTAACAAAACTACATTATAGCATTCATAATAAATTCAAAAATTTTGTCAGTCACAGCGGGTTTGTAGTTGTGCTTAATTTTTATTGACCAGCAGATGTCAGAATTTTGAACCTTGAAAGGTGCAATATGTAACATATTTCATGTAATATTCACCTTTTTTTTGCCAATGTGTGAACGGCTTTGTAAAGTATTCAATGCAAAGGAGGCGGCGAGAACCGGCTTGACAATATAAATAATAGTTTAATTATAAACTTAAAAGACAACATAAACACACACATGACGGACACGTCCGTAAATTATCTCTCTCTCCCGCACGATCCTCTGGAGTCAACCTTTGTCCCTCCCGGAGGCTTGATTAGCCTAATACGGGACCGGGTGTGTAGGATCACGACCCGGCCCCGCCCTCCGCCCTGCCACAGGCTTGTAACGCAACTTAAACTATAAGCCCTTCACGGATTTCCTAGGTTGCGTATTAAAGCCTGTAGACTGATTTTCAGGTGAAGGGAGCGGGACAGTTTTGCCGGGAAAATCCAAAGGATGTGACGTTTATGCGCACTCTCGAGAGCCTCGACTCAGTCAGTAATAGTTTCTCTTCCGCTATTCAACAGCGACAACAAACTGAAATACTAGGTAACATTATCTTAGAGATGGAGTACAGCAAACTTCCAGCTTCCAACGCCGACTCCTACACAAACTCTGAGTAAGCCAAAGAAAACATTTTAAAAAATCCTGTCTGGCTAAGCGGAAACGTGATTGTGGTCGAGCGAAAACTAGAGTGAACATCAGCAGGGTATTTGATTCATGGAGCAACCTTCTTTCAGTTTTGGAGATCATAACCTGAATTGATGTTCTTCTTATTGGACAGGTAAGCTTACATAACTGCAAAGTATGTGAAATATAGTGCCATAAGGATTGATCTGTGTAATTTTAGCTAATTTGATCTTGTCTGCTAACGCTGACGAATTGTAAGCTACCTTGCTTCATAACTTTCAAATCATTTCAACAATCTTCTCTTTATGATAAAAGTCAGGTATTCTGATTCATAGTAACTGACATAATGTTAATCTGTAATTATTCAGCATGGTAAACTACAATAACACATGAAATGAATGCTAGACAATGTTCAAGATAATGCAAAAAGCTCCATTCATTAGTGTGACGTAACTTGGTTATACAGAAAATATATGCATTCTATTATTATAAAACAATAGTGCATTGATATATCAAAATGACAGTTGTGATGGAATCACATCAATACTGAATTGTGTCAACATATTTATAATGTACAGTGTATTTTATAAACAGCTACTGTCATCATCCACCAAATTTAGCTAACAGCTATTGATAAAGCTAGCTAGCTAGCTAATGTCAACATAGGCTATCGTATAAATGCAGTCAATGCAAAGAAAAGTGATTACTTCAAACTACTGTCTCACATAGACAGACCTATATCACATTGTTTTAGCCCTGTTCCAGCACTGCAAAGTCAAATAATATGTTTTGATCCAGCAACGGCAGATTCTGATCGGTAGTGTAATAAATTAGTTCCATGCACAAATGCGTTTTTATGACCGTACTCAGTTTTTCCTAATTTTTTTAAATGTACTTGTTCATTGAACTGTAGGATATAAGCAATATCACACTCACAATCGTGCTATATGGCCCTACATCAGCACTGCTGTAATTACCTATGACACTCGGCCTGCGGCCGAATCACAGCAGTGCTGATGTAGGGCCATATCGCACTCTTGCTCGTGTGATATTACTTAAATACGTTTTATTCAAAATTGTGTTTAAAACTATTTTAATTACATTTAAGCCTCTTAAAAGTATGGGGTGAAAAAGTATAAATAATTTCCTTTAATATCATGAACTTGCATGTAAAATAATACAAGCTGTCCTGTTATATTATCTGTGCCCCCACACGTAATCCATTTGAATCGACTCTTCTCAGTAGCTTCAATACAAACAGGACAAAACTCTAAGTGTGGAGCACTGAAAAGGGGTGGGCTGAATAAGGTGAACACTTTTATACAGGCCAGGTAAGTTGACGTCACTGTTTTCCCTCAAAACTGTATGTGTTGGGTACAACGGGGCTAAAGGCATGCCTTTTTTCATTTGTGTGAAAAATAACAACAGAAGGATTTTTTTAATATTCAAATTCATCAAAAATAATTATAAAAAAGTGTCCCACACTTGGGGGTTATAGTGACGTTATAGGAACAATATTTATAGGGTAAATTTTTTTTAGCCCAGTTGTATCCTATTATTTGTGTATTTAAGGTACAATAGATCAATAGATTTGGTGCCCTACACAAGATTTTAGCTGGTGCCCCTTGCATTGCAGACAATTCCACCACTGATCATTGTGTACAAACTATCATTCTTTTTTGAGAACATTAGCCGGCTTCTTTTGATTTTTTCTCCATTGACTAAGAGAATTCTGTTCTTACCTTACAAATGGCCAACAGATGGCCAGTCAGCAGGGTCTATTAGTGCAGCCTATTTGTAGATGCATGATGTTGTGCTGTGCTGTGTTAATGTAGAGGGGACAGGTGCAGTTGATGCTGCATCACTGGGCTGTGCTAAGGTAGAGGGGACAGGTGCACTTGATGCTGCATCGCTGGGCTGTGCTATGCTAAGGTAGCGGGGACAGGTGCAGTTGATGCTGCATCACTGGGCTGTGCTATGCTAAGGTAGCGGGGACAGGTGCAGTTGATGCTGCATCGCTGGGCTGTGCTGAGCTGAGGTAGAGGGGACAGGTGCAGTTGATGCTGCATCACTGGGCTGTGCTAAGGTAGAGGGGACAGGTGCACTTGATGCTGCATCGCTGGGCTGTGCTATGCTAAGGTAGAGGGGACAGGTGCAGTTGATGCTGCATCACTGGGCTGTGCTATGCTAAGGTAGCGGGGACAGGTGCAGTTGATGCTGCATCGCTGGGCTGTGCTATGCTAAGGTAGAGGGGACAGGTGCAGTTGATGCTGCATCACTGGGCTGTGCTGTGCTAAGGTAGAGGGGACAGGTGCAGTTGATGCTGCATCACTGGGCTGTGCTGTGCTAAGGTAGAGGGGACAGGTGCAGTTGATGCTGCATCACTGGGCTGTGCTATGCTAAGGTAGCGGGGACAGGTGCAGTTGATGCTGCATCGCTGGGCTGTGCTATGCTAAGGTAGAGGGGACAGGTGCAGTTGATGCTGCATCGCTGGGCTGTGCTGTGCTAAGGTAGCGGGGACAGGTGCAGTTGATGCTGCATCGCTGGGCTGTGCTGTGCTAAGGTAGAGGGGACAGGTGCACTTGATGCTGCATCGCTGGGCTGTGCTATGTTAAGGTAGAGGGGACAGGTGCACTTGATGCTGCATCGCTGGGCTGTGCTATGTTAAGGTAGAGGGGACAGGTGCACTTGATGCTGCATCGCTGGGCTGTGCTATGTTAAGGTAGAGGGGACAGGTGCACTTGATGCTGCATCACTGGGCTGTGCTATGCTAAGGTAGAGGGGACAGGTGCACTTGATGCTGCATCGCTGGGCTATGCTAAGGTAGAGGGGACAGGTGCACTTGATGCTGCATCACTGGGCTGTGCTGAGGTAGAGAAGGTGTCTGCAGGTGGCCCAGGATTTGCAGGAGTTTATTATATTAATAAAAACCTGCTGATGGTGAAACAATATACAATAATAGCATTTAAGCCACAAATAGCAATATTAATAGTAATAGTAATTACACCTGGCATTCATGCACAAAACATGTATTCAATGAGCACTTCTCTAGTATGCTGTTTGATATAATACATAATGTATATATAATATAACAATCAATAATGAAAATGCAATGGCTTAAAACTATTAATTACAAAAGGAGATGGGAAAAAAGGAAAAGCATTTTAATTTACTTTTACAATTTCTGAAAATGATTTATGTTATAGGTTAGGTTATTCCCCAAACAACCCCTGAATAGTCTTTCCAAAATTCCCTAACGGCAGTTTCACTGTTCACACACATATTCGGTTAGCGTAATGAATTTAAGTTAAAAGTAACTGACATTAACTCTAGCTAGCTATTTAAATTAGCACTCGTCCAAAATTAGCTATCTAGTAGTAACACTGATCCGAGGGTAAATACTAAGTAATTCGATAAACTATCATTTCACATTACCTCTGTTCTTATCCCGTTTGTGTTCCTCTTCTCTTCTTCTTTTTCTTTCCTGGGCACCAGATGGCTTTGTTGTTTTTGACATGTTTGAAGAAGGCTACTGATGCTAATTTATCTTGTTCAGTGACAGAGTCACTTCCCATCCCCCATGATCAGGTATTCTAACTATGAGAGTGGCGGGAGATTGATGCACCAGGCCGGGTGACGCTGAGGGCAACAGAAAATATAAGCGATGTTGTGGGGGCTTTTTGTAATTTTTCCAATTAATAGTATTAAAATAGTATTAGCAAAAAAATAAAAATAAAATACGGCGCCCCTAACATTTGCCTATACTGCCTATGCCACGGGCCGGCTCTGCAATATATCAGAGAAAAGTTCCTTTTTACAGTTTTCTATTCTGGTTACAAGCAGTTCTCTGAATAACCAGAAGGTGGAAACACAGTCACATGTTTGTATTGAACTTTCAAGCGGTTTACACTCCTGTATTTATAATGTGCATATTGGCAATCACAGTATTTATGGATTTTGACACACTTTTCTGCAATTAATTGAGCTCTAACGTTTTTACATAAATGTTATAAAGTGTTTAAGAAATGTAGCATTAAATATGAAAATCTCCCATTTGAGTACCTGGCAAAAAACAAATGACACAATAGAGCTAAATACAATTTGAAAAGCATCTCATTTTGTCTACATGGGAAAAAGAAAGTGATACAGGTTTGGAACAACATGAACATGAGTAAATGATAACAGAATTTCATTTTTTGTGTGAACTATCCCTTTACGGAAATGCAAATTATTTGCAGTGTATAAATCTAAATTACTCATAAACTATATTTTAGAGACATATGATTTTAAGACAGAAAAACAAGATTTATTTATACATCATTTTATTTGCTTGGCCATAAAGCAAAGATAAAAATGCAACTTAAATAATCTCACATCTTTAATTAGAAAATGTCCTTTTCTTCCTCCATTATAAGATATATCTATAATAGCTTAAAATAAAAACAATTATGGAGAAAAAAGTAAGAGAAGAATACGCTCTAGTCTCCCATTTCAGCCAAACTCTGTACACAATGGCATCTATTAAAGAGTGGGAAGCCTGTTGTCCATAATTTTGACACAATCTTAGTTCTGATAGCTTCAGCCACACAAACGCTGCAGCATTTAATAATGTAATTACACTCTTACACATTCTTGCATTGTTTATCACAAGTTCCCATAGCTTGTGTGCTTGTGATCATTTTGATCATTCATGAAACTTTCTGCAAACCTTAACTTCAGTCAGTCCATCATTGTTTTTTGTTCAACAGCACTTCCTTTTCGTCTTTCCTAAACATGTATCGTAACATCAACACATCCATGTCCTTTTCATCTTTATTGTGCATTTTCTTGTATTGTCCGCTCCTTTCGTTCTACACATGAGAGGTGACCAGCAGTGAGCGTAGTCTGCTAACTAACATTCCCTCCAGCTCTTCCAGAAGAGAGCCTTTTCCAGATGCGCTCTGTGTGCCGGACACCAGGATCAGCGACCGGAATGCATCCTTCTCCAACAGACCTGCCATATTTTGTAGGAAATAACCCTCACAGTATGTGCTAAGCTCCACTGCACCATGAGCCTGCAACAAAAATGTATTTAAAAAAAAAAAAAATATATATATATATAGCACAATTTAAAAAGTTATTAAAAGTTAATGGAGAGACATTTTGGAAGGAACAAAAACAAAATAATTATTGCTCACTGTAATTCTAACAAAATGTTCCTGTGTTAATCTTATAAAGTACCTTGAAGTACCATGTAAATATCACTGTAACATGGTACCACTGCAGTACTTTTGTTATAAGGGTATTGCGTTGGTTTAGTTATTACTCTATTTTGCATTTCAGAGTAGATGCAGTACACATACGATGATATATTTTACCTTAGCAGTGTGGTAGATGTTCACAGCATTGTCAAGGTCAATGTTCTGCAAGCAGAGTATTTCACAGTGCCGCTGTAATGCCCCAAGCTGGAACAAACTCGCTGCTGACAGCAACTAAAGAAGGCAGAGGAGAGAATATAAGGTCTGTGTGCAAATTATTTAAAGTTAAAACACTAGGATTAGCAGGTTAAAGAGTTAGTTTCCACCAAAATTAACATTTTGTCATCATTTGCACACCCTCATTTCCTTCCGAACCCATATGACTTTCTCTCTTCCGTGGAGCACAAAATGAAACATTTTAGCAGAATGTCCAAGCTGCTATTTTCCATGCAATGACAGTGTCACCACCATAAAGGGACCATAAAAGTGGTCCATAGGATTAATGAGCTAGTGTGTGAACTCTTTGGAATTAGCTGGTTTGCTGCAGTAATTGGTCATAACATGTAATATCATCATCATCAAAATCACAAGTTTAGAAAAACAACAATGTGCTTAAGTGAAAAATGTTGGTTGAACACATCCCATTTAAAATTCACAGTGCTGTGGATAAAGTAAGTGAACCTTTATAATAACTGGTTGATCCTCATATGGCAGCAATAACCTCAACCAAGTAGTTCCGGTAGCTGCGGATTAGACCAACATTGAGAAGGAATTTAGGATCATTCTTCCTTACAGAACTGCTGCAGCTCAGCCATATTCTTAGAATGTTTGGTGTAAACGGCTCTCTTCCGGTCATTCCACAGCATCTCTATTGGGTTAAAATCTGGTTTCTGACTTCCACTTTTTCACTCCAAAAGGTGGATTTTCTTTTTTGAAGCCATTCTATGATGGTTAGGGTCATTTTCCTGCTGCATCTCTCAACTTCTACTGAGCTTCAACTAGTGCATGAAAAAGATATGTTAACCAGTTCTAACTATTTCTTAAAGTCTTTATCTGTCATTCTAGTGTTCTTTTACCTCATTGGACATTCTACGATGTGCCCTTTGAGTGATCTTGGCTGGATGGCCACTTCTAGGGAGAGTAGCCACAGTACTAAACTGTCTCCATTAACAGACAATTTGTCTAACTGTGAACAAATTAATATCTAAGCTCTTTGAGATAACTGTGTAACCCTTTCAGCCTTTCAGCTTCTGATATCTCTATTTTTATTTTATTTTTGCTTGGCATGAGCCATGTCAGCAGATGCCTCTTGTGAATAGCAGACTCAAAATGTTTGAGTGCTTTTTATAAGTCAAAGTAGCTCTAACCCACACTTCCAATCTCAAGTCATTAATTGGATGCCAGGTTTTCTATCTGCTGGCTCTAATTAGCTTTTGTTGACATCATTAGCCTAGGGATTAACATACATTTTCCACAGAACTGTGAATGTTAAATGGGATGTGTTCAGTAAAGACATGATGAGATCACATTTTATGACCAATTAATACAGAAAACCAGATAATTCCAAAGGGTTTACATACATTTTCTTGCCACTGTAACATAATGTGATGAACAGACTAACATACTGTATGCACTAATGTGAATGCAAATCTTCTAGCAACGCAATCTCGATTTTGTGCGATGTTGCGTTTCAAAATGTGTCGGAGCGCAATACTTGATATTGCCGCAAGGGGCGCTATAGCGAGGTTAGAGTGAATTATCCGCTTCTACGGTGAGTTTTTCTTTTAAGTCAACTACTGTCATGGCAGAACAACAGTTTGAAGGGAATATAGCAGAACAACGAAGTTTAAATTGATATATTTATAGCAACTTTCCATAAGATTGGTACGACGGTTGGTGACGGCTGGATTGTGACTGGAGCGCTGATGGTAGGAAGTAGCGTAGACTCCGGAAGCGATCCGGAATGGATGAAATGGTGGATGCGGATAAAGAAGGAAATGCATGTAATGAATGGAAGGTGGTAGAAGCTAGGAAAAGAAAGAAAAGTTGGGGACAAATATCAGAAACGGACAGTGTAAAGCGTAATCATCTGGCAAGGAGGAAGAAAGAGGAATTTAAGATATTGATGAAGTTTATTACAGAGTCTGTAAATATCATCAACACTTTGAAATGAACAAAAGCACTGAAAGAAATAATAGGGACGATTGAAAGTGTTAAGACATTAAGGGATGGTAAAACTATGCTGTTTTGTAAAGACGGCCCTGGGAATTAAATCACTGGTCGGGCATAAAGTAGTATGTTTAATCCCTGAAGAAAAGATTTGGGTTAAAGGTTTGATAATGGGGATTCCAACCGATGTTCTAGTTGAAAAGATAAAAAGAAACATAACTGTAGCTTCAGTAAATGATATCAGACGGCTGAAGTGTGTCAGAAACAATGTAAAGACAGACAGCCTCTCAGTGGTATTAAACTTGGATGAGAATAAGTTACCTGAGAGGGTATACATAGGATCTGTGAGCTATATGGTTAGACCCTACGTTCCACCACCATTAAGATGTTATAAATGTACAAAATTCGGACATGTAGCAGCTGTGTGCAGAGGCAAACAGAGATGTGGAAGTGAGTATGAATATGGCAAATGTGAGCAAGGTACAAAAACCCTAAGTACTGTAATTGCAGAGGTGATCATAGTGCGGGATATGGAGGTTGTTTAGTGAGGAAAAATGCAGTGAAAGTTCAAAATGTCAGAGTGGAAGAAGGAATATCATACGCTGAAGCTCTCAAGAAGGTAAAACGGACAACCAAAGTTATAGAAGCTAAGGCAACAATTCCTCAACAAAAAGTTAAGTAGCAAGAACAAAGTAAAGAGAAAGAAGTGATTGTAGATAAAGTGTAATTCTTGGCAGAAGTGGTGAATTGTTCTGCCCAAACCGAAAGTAGGACAGAAAGAATTAAAATCATTATCAGAGCTGCTGAAAAGTACTTGGAATTAGAGGATGTTAATGTAGATATGATAAATGAAAGGCTTAAGATTCAAACAGTCAGACAGTAAATACTCAGACAGGTTCATAATGGTGATTACAATCTTGCAATGGAACGCAAGAAGTTTAATTGCCAATGGACACGAATTCAAGAAATTCATAACAAACCAAGAATTTGGTTCTGACATTGTGTGCAAGAAACATGGCTAAAACCACAATTAAATGTTTTAATGCATGGATCCAATACAATTAGAAGTGATAGACATAAAGAAAATGGTGGTGGGGTAGCAACATTTATTAAACAAGGTATTGGGTATAGAATAGTTGAGGTAAATGGGGAACAAGAGGTAGTGGTGGTGGAAATTTGGGAAGGATCACGGAGTATTAAAATAATTAATTTTTATAATCCATGTGACAATTTAAGTAAGGATACATTAGAAATATATATATATATATATATAAATATAAGGAATTATGTCAAAATGAAATGGCAGAAATTAGTAATTCTATAGAGGATGTAGAAGCTTTTAATTATAATCTAAGTGAAGTTCTTCGAAGAATAGTAAATGTGATAAATGTGGTCTAGAAGAATCAGTAGAAAATGTCATTATAAAATGTGATGCATATGAAAGAGCAAGATTCCATCTAACTTGAGCTTTAAGATCTCTGGGAGTAAATGATGTGTCACTTCAGGTTTTGTTAGGAAATGGCACAAAGCAATCAAGAATTTATCAAGAATGATTTAATTTCTTAAAAGATACAAGATTGATCAATAGAATATAAGATAGTTTTTTTTTTTTTTCACTTTCCAACCATTTAGCGCTCCACACTCCAATCCAGTAGGTGACGGGAATGCACCATATAAGTTGGATTGCCAACCGCAATCAGAACAACAGAAGAAGAAGTAATCAAATTCAATTAAGCAATCTTTAACTAAATTTAGTTTTAAAAAAAATCTGAGATATTTTAAAGGAGCAATATGTAACATTGATATCAAACATTTAAAATGGGTACTGCAGTCCAAATTCAAATACTGGAGAGAGTTGTCTCCCCAGACTCAAAGCTCACAAGTTTTGCCAGGTTGAGGACACGCAACAGAAACAAGCACACTGGCAATGGCAAGCGACGATCCTTACACTGCAAGCGGATCAGCTAATGTATACGTTTGCAATGTTTTTATTGTTTGCAAATTATAAACCAGCTCATGTGTATTTTTAAAACTCTGTCAATGTTAGCTAGATGTATTGCTGGCTTACATGGCTGCAACGCACTGTGTTTGCCAGCTGGCAACCTGGGGTGTCGAAATACTATTGGGAAACGGGCAGTGGGCGGGATCACACAGGCCAAAACACAAACAGAAATTCCATCCAGAACGGACATTTCATAGTAGAATATACTGTCTGTAGCATTGTTTTCAGAAAAGACAGTATTTCAACTTAGCATGTTTTCTAAATCTCTGATAGAACAGTAAATATATGACATATTGCACCTTTAAGTTTTACTAATTTAATTTAGTTAAAGATCACAATATTCAACTTTCAAATGCATGAAATCATAAAAAATAGGCTTCTTACAGTAAAAGGCAGGACATTCATTTTTTGGACATGTTTTCCAGAACGTTAAAGCATTATAGTTTAATGTTTAAAGGATTGTTCACACAAAAGTGAAAAATATAATTTCAATCATGCTAACAAACCAGTTCATGAAAATTAATATGAATTTCTTATGATTAATTTTAGTGTGATATGTGTGATCACGTCAGGAAAATAGTGAAATTCCAGGACATTTTGCATCCCAGAATGGAATAAAATTTTTCCAAGACAGAAACCAGGATGATCCTGGAAAATCCTGGATGAGCGGCAACACAACACAAGCATATGCGCTTGTGTATTGGGGGAATCCCAGAGTTTTACTTTAGAGGGAAACCCCACTATTAGAAATTGAAGAAAACAAACACAGCAACAGTACTGGAATATCTGGAAATAAAGCAAAGCAACGGAGAACAGCAAAGTCTTTCTCGGATGCCATGTTTGCTATTTACACAAGTGTTGCGGAGAAATGACATTGCTATGGAGAATGCTGCTTACTGATTGAGCCTATACAGTGCATGTAAACCAGAATGCTGTTTTCTCACAATAACCCGCTTTCTGGTGTCCATGTAAACGTAGTCAATAACACATCCATCAATCATCCTTTGAGCACCAAGGTTTTTTATGACACAGCAACATAAGAATGGCCGTTAGTATGTCCAACCAAATTTAAGCTTTGCAATCGAAGAATGACATTATTGACGTCAAACTTGGTGCTAAACCTCTTTGTGCGCCATGTTTGAGTATATGCAAATCATATTTGAGTGTGTATAATGCCATACTGTCTAGTCCTCACACAAAGATATCTGGTTTTAGGAGACTTGGAATATAGTGCACAAGTTGTCTGAACTACATTTCTGGTGCTCGAAAAAGCTCAGATATCTTCAGAACAGGGTATCAATACTGTGTAGCAAGATTTGTACAGATAAAAAGCATTTAAAAGTAATTTATAATAAAAATCACAACGGTGGATGGACAGTATGTCTTTTCATAAAAATTGTATCATTGTGATCCTAATGATCCAAATACATAAAGAGCTCAAGCATGGATTTTGGACAAATGATTCAAAAGTTCAATGCAAAAATATAATTTTTTGGAATTTCTTTAACAGAAGGGGCCTCTGTCCCCTAACTTGGCACTGTCCCCTGAGATCATGGAAGCAGTGATGCATACCAAGTTTCAGTTTGATTGGATAAACGGTTGCTGAGATACGGTTTGACTTCAAATTCCGTATGGAATAATTCATTAACGATTGTGAAAATCTACAATTATTTGATAACTTTTTGTGCAGCTCAGTATGAAGATCATCTGAGACAAATTTGGGGAAAATTGGAAAAGATTTGTAGAAGTAGCTAAAAAGATTTTGCAATATTGCGTGATCAATACAGTATACGCAAATTAGATTTGAGAGTGAATAAAGGCATACATTTAAGTCTATTCCTCACATAAATCTATCATATGGCATTTATAGTGCTTTCCCATCCTTTTAGGAGCTCAAAATTGTCCGTCACCAGTCATTTTCATTGTTTGTAAAAAGGTAACATGAACATTTATTAAAGCATCTAATTTTGTGTTCCATAGGAATAAAAAAAATTAAAGTCATTCTTTTGTAAATGATGACAGAATTGTCATTTTAGGTGAACTAATACTTTCATCTATCTTGTTTCATTACAACTGCCTTAAAATTACTAAAATATCATACTGGCCAAGAAGAATAAATCTGAAAAGATAGTGGAAGATTACTGTTAAATTATTGCAAGAGGTTCCACTGCATGAACGATACCGACTAGTAAATATTGTTAGTATTGTATTTGAAGTGGAACTTCTTGAGTGTTACCTGCAATAATTCAAGTTTAAAATATCTTTTCAGTTGTATCCTTCTTGGGGGAAACTAGAGTTTCACTGGCAAAGTATGACCGGGGATGCATTGCCAAGATCATATCTGCCTTGTGACCCCTCTATATCGGAGTTGTTTGCTCTAGAGTCTAATTTGGACTGTACTTTGTTTATCTTACCTCCAGTAACTCTGAGACGCCCATCTTCAGCGTCTCCGTCCCGCCGCAGTACAGGTATGACATCATCATCTGGATATACACAATGTGAAAGTAATTAAACTCTGATTTGATCTTGGAACACTCTGTTGCCACATGGCCCACCGGGCGAGATTTCATCTGATCTTACCTTGAAGACGTTGTACTTGATGTTGTTGATCTCAATGTTCTTGCGTGGTTGACTGCCGTCAGACCCGTTTTGTGCCAGCAGAAATTTGAACCTGTTCCCAGAGCAGAAAACACCCTTTATTCATTTCTGACACTTTGTGAAATAATTGTTACAATTATAATTAGAAGTGGTGCTAGCTAACAAAGATATCAGGCTCACCTCTCAGATGCTGTTAGGAGCAGAACACCATGAGCGTAGAACGGTTTCTCCTCTACTAGGAACGTCACGTCAGACATCTCCGGATTGTTCAGGAAGTGAGGGTCTGCGGAAAGAGACATTTTAGAATTCAGATCTACTTAATAGCAAGATTATTCATTTTAATGAAAAACAAGTAGCAAAAATCTTAACTTGGGATGGGTATTTTATCTAGTCAAAAATGAGACTTTACCAAGATGGAGTCATTTACCAAGTTGAGCGGAGAAAGCTGCCTTCTTTTCCACGATAAGAGGAAGAGGAGCAGGACCATAACAACGACTGAAAATGATGCCCAGCTGCTGGATTATAGACTCATTCTACAGAGAGATTAAGGGAGAGGTCTGGTTACCTATAATATACCATGTAATTATAACAAGAATCAAAGAGCCAATAAAGGCCTATTCACACCAAATTTGTATAAAAAAAAGATTTTTCAACAAGTCTGCAATATCAAACTACTGATCTTTTATTTTTGTATTTGTAGGCTTGGTCATTTACAAAGAAAAATAATAAAAAATGTAATTTAGTTGTAATGGAGTACTGCATCAGTTTTAGTACCTTGCTGTTTTTCAGTATGTTAAACATCAGAGGAAAGCCAACACAGACTAGTTCCTCACAGTAGTCTTCTTTGATGGAGGTGAAGTCTCTGAGGAGGGATAAAGTCACTGCAGCTCTAGACTTCTGCTGAGCGCTGCGTAATGACTCCAGCCACACGTGCAACTTCCACGGTACTCCTGTGAAATCAAGCGCAATACAAACTGTCAGTGAATAATCAAATGCTTGCTAGATATGTAAACTTTAAGTAACAAGGGTCAAACAAATAAAACAATAAATGTATGGTAACACTTTATAACTAGATTTTTACATGTGAAGTCTACTGTATACAATAGTCAATGCACACCTTCAATGCAAGTCTAAGGTTTTTTTCTTTTTTTATCTGCCAGCCAAAGATTGTAAGTCTGATTGTTTAGACAAGTAATAGTGTATGGTAAACAATCTGTAAAAATTATACACATTTTATCCAATTAGCTGCCATTCTCTCTTTTTGATTTAACTCGTTAATTCAGTTCGACAGTTGTACACTTATACAGCTGAGCTTGCCCCTGCTGAAAAAAGTTGGTACTTCAAGCTCGAATCGCTCCAATGATGATTGTGGTGAGCAGGGAGGAGCAGAGCGGCATCTGGGCAGAGCGAGGCCGGGAAGATAAGTGTGGAATGACTTCCACCTGCACGCCACACCGGCCTCACTCTGTCCAGACGCCGCTCGGCTCTGCCCTGCTCACCACAATCATCATTGGAGCGATTCAAGCTTGAAGTACCACCTGTTTTCAGCAGGGGGCAGTAAGCGATACTCCAGTTGTATAGGCGATGCTCAGCTGTACAGCGAACAAACCAAACTCAGGAGAGCACAAGATGAGAATGCATTCTTGTGTTCACGGCTGGACGGAGCGCAATTCTGAATGCAGGGATCTCAAGGTGTTCTTTTCTACGTTTCTAACTACATTTAAATTGACAGCACGACCTAAAAACACAGTTTATGACGCAATGCAAACAAAGTGAGATGCTCCAAATTCGTCCGTTAGACGCCTGTGTACATTGTCGTGTCCATAGAAAAGCCGTCAAACAGATTATCAAATTCAATTGCAAAATGGATTGCTGAGCACTGTAGGCCAATGATAGACTTATGTACACACTTTGTACAATTGACATTGCAATTCTGCTTCATAACCCAAGGTTAAAAGTTGTGCAAACCCCTTTTCAAAATTACAAGTATGTAACATTGATTAAACCAGTGTAAAAATTGGCCTTCACCTAAGATGAAAAATACTTTAACCCAGGGATAAGCATAGTGTGAAAAGCTAACCTACCCAATGATCTGAGTTCCATGGTGACGTCCAGGTATCCGTGCTCAGCACTGTAGAAAGAGGCCTCCTGCAGAGCTTTCATACGTGCCTTACACAGCTTGGGCAGGGTACCTTCTGATGCCAGGCTGAGGTTAGGTGACAGTGGAGGAGGTAAACGGTGTCCATTCTGGCCAGACGATCTTGTCTCGCACTCCACACCCTCCGCCAGGATCTCCTCCAGTGAGAGCACATCATCCCTAACCTTCTGTGGCTGAGAAAGGAGCTTCCTCAACACATTCCTGGAGAACATGCATAAGATGTGCATTAATTAATAGATAGATTTATCACTCAAAAGTTAGTATGGGGTAAGTGTGTACTTGAGCCATGTGTATTAGTAAGAGCTGTTCCAGTCTTCAGGGGGTGATGTTGTACCTATGGCCATGGGCTGCAGCGTGACTGAAGCAGTTCATGTCCTCATACAGCGATGATGTCAGTGTGTTGCCATTCTGCGACCTCAGCAGGGGATCCGCACCCCGCGCTAGCAGTAAACTAACCATCTCGTAATTCCCTGTGAGATTGCAAAACATGAAGAGATGTCCAGAGGAGAAGTTAGGACAAGGAAAAGAGGAAACAGATGGTGAAATCATAAGTATCGGGATAATAAATGACACAGTACCACAATAAAAGAAAAGAATACAATACATGATTATTACTTTAAAGACCTTAAAAGGGGTCAAGTCACGAGGAATCAAATTGTCCTTCATCATGTGAGGTAAAAGAGTTCAATGTACTATAAAAACATATTAGAACTTTCAGAACTGAAAACTTACTATCTTGTCCAAAAACGACAGAAACCTGAAATAATAACATATGACCTCCCGCATTTACATTCAACACCATCTACTATGTGTTCAGAAAATTGGCCAGCTCAGTCTTGATGATGTAACAAGGATGAAGTAGAATAGACACTACAAGATAGATGGTAGTAAAGTCTGCCAAAACTGTGCTTCTCCTGGCTCTGCATATCCTTCTGAAGTATCCCAACATTGGAAGCATGTATTTGAAGTTTATTTTTAACAAGACCCCTGATCATTTGAGTCTGATCTTAACAGTTTAAATGACACATGTTATGTGGACCTTGAGGAATACCTGTTGTTAGGGTTGTGGCACTATGAAACCTCTGTGCAAACTAATATTTATAACCTCTCAGAAATCCTAATAAAGAATGTCCCCACATGTTTAAAAGGTATAAAACCCAACACAATCCCTTAACTGTGACACACGCTGCCAAAATACATGTTCCTGACCCAATTCAGTCAACTCTAGTTGTTTGTGCCTGTACAGCTTGGCTTTGGTCTGCCAAGACAGGGCCGTATTTTTAGGGATTTCTGTTTTGGATGGGAGTGACAAGGCTGCACTGGCAGGCAGTAAATCGACGCTGCGTAATGATGGGGCGAGGCTGTGGTACTCACCTGCTGCTGATGCCAGCTGGAGAGGTGTCTCTGCGCTGCTGTCCTGTCCGTTACGAACAGCTGCTCCCTCTACGTTTGCTCCCGCGTCTAGGAGAAGCTAAGGATACAGACATGTGGTTATGTAAGTCATGACCTATACACATATCAAATCTCTATTGACATTAAAGACAGCATGAAATCATAAGCGCAGTTTTCTTGCTAGTCTGTTAAGGGTGGTATTATGGGACAATCTCAATTTAGGAAGCATTTGATTGGACAAAATCTGTGTAATGCAAGATGAGTCATTAATACTTTTGGTCAGTATTCATAGAAGAAAAAGTACATTTTAAATGTAGCATTTAGCATTTTGATACCTTCAAAGCTAACAGACCTCAATTTAAAGCTACAAAACTACAACTTTGATTTCAGGGGGTCTTGTAACACAAGGATAACAATGTATAATTTATGGTCATAACTTGAACAGAGTAACTGATTTAAATTAAGTTGAGCAAAAATGAAGTATAATAAGTAGCTATTTACCTGCACAACTGATATATGTCCATGTAATACAGCAAAGGTCAGCGCCACCCAGTGTCGGCTGTCTGGGTGGACTGAGGGGTGTTTGGGAGAGCACACAGGGACCTAGACAAAAAATACCATCAGCTTTAGCTCTGAGATTCATACACGACCATTGTAATGAATAAAGGCCTAGTCACGCTGTCTGGATTTCTCCAAGAAAACATTTATGACAAGATTTTAAAATGAAACATTGCATCCCTACTAGGCATGTGACGGCATTCTGTAATATGGTATATCACGGTAATTAACATACCCGATATTGTTAGCATCGGCACTTTAAAATACAGTAAATAATTCTAGTTAAACTTTTAGCCAAATTGTTTTGATTTTTCTGATCGGAATGGAATTGTTTTCCATCAACGAAAAAGAGTCACAACACTGTTTGAATGCGACATATATGACACATGCACACTCGGATGTAAACAAAACCAATGTGGACGAGAAGTATGGCTGAAGGAGGAACGCAGCAAAACCTTTATCTGCTTTCTATTGGAGCTTTTCCACTGCATGGTACAACTCACAACTCGACTCTGCTCGCTTTTTGGGGGTTTTCCACTGTGGATAGTACCTGGTACCTGATACTTTTTTTAGTACCACCTCGGTCGAGGTTCCAAGTGAGCTAAGCCGATACTAAATATGACGTCAAAATCCTGCAGATCACTGATTGGTCAGGGAGAAACGTCACTACCAGCGTCACTGGATTTCCGACACGCAACATCAACCCGCTAGTTTTAAAGTTAGCAACAGCGATAACAGTATCATTTGTTCACGTGACTTTCGAATTGTGAAAAAAGAAATGTCTGTACGCAAAACCACGCCGTGGTCAATAAACCCATCATCGGTGGTGAGCTTCCCTCCCTCCAGGACATATATAACAGGCGGTGTGTGAAAAAAGCTTGGAGGATCATCGGAGACTCCAGCCACCCGAGTCATGGGCTGCTCTCACTGCTACCATCAGGCAGGAGGTATCGCAGCATCAGGACCCGCACCAGCCGACTACATGACAGCTTCTTCCCCCAAGCAATCAGACTTTTGAACACTTCTCATACGATCAATAATCAGCACTGCACTTTATTAATCTTCATCTTATTATCTCACACTGGACTGTCATAATTATATTCTCCACAATACAACTACTGTATATATATTTTTATATACATTTTATTTCTATTGTATGTGTATTCTATATTGTGTGTATTGTTTACTGTACATTGTATATTATTATTGTGTTGTGTAATGATGTGTACATATGATATGTAAATTGTGTTGTGTAAATATGTTGTTTATTGTAATTGGTATATGTCTCGTCACTGTCATGACTGCTATGTTGCTCGGAACTGCACACAAGACTTCCACCCACTGTTGCACTTGTGTATATGGTTGTGTCACAATAAAGTGATTTGATTGATTTGATAAACGAGTTGCAGACGGTCCACTCGTTAGCGATGAGCGAAACAAAAAAGTCTCCACAAAGCCGCACACGGCTACCACCGGACCTACCAACAGTGTAGGGAAAAGTTAAAAAAAAAACTTAAAAGTGAATTCATAACCATCAAGGAAAAGTGGAAGTTGTTCAACCAAATGGATGCTATCTCAACTGGCGAGCAATGGGATGGAGAGTGCACTGGAGTGGCTTTGATCCACGATGGAGGATGGAATGTTTTGTTATGTTAACTCTATACTCTGCTTGAAAGCTTCGCTTTATTTAGTTGACCAGCTACTGGAAGCTTGCTTCTAAAAAAACCAGACCAATTTAACTGTTACACTTGTGTAAAATCACCATGTAACAACTGCTTTATCCAGCACAATGAGCTAGTAGCTAATAGCTAGCGGTTGTGTTTAAGATGATGTCACGGCAGTAGAGGTGGCGCAACTATGACGATCAGCCAAGAATTGAGTCGAACCATAACGTGCAGTGTAAAATAAGAGTTATTTGTCATATAAGAGTTAAGGAGATAGTTGGTCGAAGATAGTTTCCCTTTGTGTAAAAACGTTGCAGAAAAGTGCCAGCGAAACACGGTAACACCTGTAACGTGTTCGCTCATCTGCGGGACAATCATCCCGTGCAATTCAGTGAGATAAAGGTACTGAAAGTTGTGACAGTTAAAACTGTTTCTGAAAACCTAGACAACTAGGTAAGTGACAACTAAGATGATGAAGAAGGTGAACTGTTGCATTTGCAGATAATGTGTAGCCTTCTTGTTAAGTGGCCGAAGAGAAGTTCCCTAAACTAGCTACACATTTGCATCTTGTAGTAACAACTAAAATAAAGTTGTTATCAGCTAATACTAAGTCCTGTAACAATGGCAATGTGGCACAATGATGATTTCAATATAAATACATGCTGGAACGCAACGCAATCGTATGTTGCAATGCAGTGGGAGTGAACTTGTGGTTATTACATTTGTAGCTAGCGCCTAGCTATATATTAGCAACTGGCTTGCTATCCAGATGAAACATGCATACTACTGTTGTAGCTAATTAGTTGTTCAATTATAATTTTTTTATGTACAGGGCTCTATGTTATCTGTTAATTTGAAAGGCCAGTTCGGTATTGAAAAAAGTTATTAACCTTGTTATTAAGAGAACAACAATAAAGATTGTTTATCTTTCAACACATTTTTGTAATGTAATTCAATACTGTGATAATACTTTATACATGACAAAAGCTTGTGAAAATTTGTTACCATCACATGCCTCATCTCTTTGAACTCTTCACCATGTGTAATATCACACAGGAATGATCTGTCATTTATTTGTTTTGTTTTCAAAGCTAGGTCAACCTTTTTAATTGTCAGACTGTCTTGTTCAGTTGCTGAAAAACTAATTTAGGTATTTTTTGCAAAAAACATTTGAAACATTAACCCATATGGGCTTGGCGTAAACAGGCTGTCAAAAATTAGTGACTGACTGAGATTGTAACTGGTGGTGCTTACCACTACATCTAGATTGGCTCCAGCGTCAATCAACATCTGGACTAAAGCTTCATCTCCAGCTGCGCAGGCATACATCAGTGGGGTCATACCCTGATGCAGATATGGAGAGAGTGAGTAGAGTTTGACATTTGGATCCGAAACTTGAAATCAGTTTAACACAGTGATGTATCATTTGGTTTTAGGAGCTGAGAGGTGTTGTTGCAAATCAGGTTTACGGTTCTGGTCGCATGGTACCTGGTCATCCATGCTGTTGACACCATCTGGCCCCAGCAGCTCAATTGCCTGGCCAATCAGATCAGTGCGGCCGCAGTTCAGCATCCTAAAGCCCAGGTCCAGCTGGAACTTTTCTGTGGCGGCTTTGGCATCCAAACGCTTGAAGGAACTAAAACAGCACTCAGGCCTAGAAAAAGAGCAGATGAGTCAGTGGACATTGGAGTTTCTCACATGGTTTCCTGGGTGGAGTGCTGTATTTTTCCTCAAGCGTTTAGAAATCATAAAGAATAAGCGGAGGTCTTGACATCAACATGTGGGCAACAGTTCGGTCTTTGCCAAAGTTTTAATACAGTTCGATGAAAAGTCACGCATAAGTGTATATAGCATGAGATCATGTGTGATAATTTAATTTGAGGCCATAAACATCTGTTGACATTTTTAAACTTTATTGTTTTAGTTACATTTACAACCCATGATGGCCTGCAGAACTTGCAAACTACCTTTAAATCTGATGTAATTTCTGAGACACTAGCACCACCAAATGAAATTGCAAAAAAAAACTATGTGACTATGTGAATACGCCCCTTGTCTGGTGGTGTTCAAACAGTCAGATAGTCCCGCCCCTATATCACATCATTGGTTGAGTAACGTTTTTGAGAAAATTAACCTATGAATGGTGTACTTAAAGTTGTCACTGCATATTAAGCTGGGATCGGAGAAAGATTATTTAACTCCAAAAAAGTTAAATAATTCAGCTTTAAAGACCCTATGAGATCAAACTATGAATTTTACAATAGGAAATATTTAAATACAGGAACGAAAACTGCACGTGTTAAGCATTTTCATATGGTATTAAAAATTAGCCCAATTTAGAAAATGTAATTGGTGTTATTTTGGAGTATTGGTGTTACCCGTGTTAATCGCACTCACACACATTATCAACACATCTCTCAGAACTGGAAACGTTCCCAATAATTTCAAGCAGGCTCGAGTATCCCTCTGCAGTTGTCTGATATTCTCTCACAGACAAACCTACCTGACAGACATCAATCTGGCTTAAAAAAAGACACTCATCAGAGATTGCCCTCTTGTTAGTAGCTGAAACCCTGCAACTGGCGAGTGCTAACACCAAATCATCTGTCCTTATCCTTCCTCAGTTGTCTGCTGCTTTTAACACAGTGAACAAGATCCTCCTGTCCACCTTCTCTGACCGGGGTATCACAGGACCTGTGCTTGGATGGGTTGAATCATACCTCATTGGCAGATCTTTCAAGGTCTCCTGGAGATGAGAGGTGTCCAAGTCACACCAGCTGTCCACTGGTGTACATCAGTGCTTAGACCCCTCCTCTTCTCAATGTACATAACATCACTCAGACCAATCATTGAGGTATATGGCTTTTCCTACCACTGCTATGCAGATAATATGCAGCTCTACCTGTCGTTCCAGCCTGTTGACCCTACTGTCTCAGCTCGTACCTCTGCCTGCCTCTCAGACATTTTAGCCTGGATGATGGAACACCAACTTCAGCTCGACCTTGCCAAGACAGAACTCCTTGTGATCCCAGCCAACCCATCTGTTGACCACAACCTCACTATTCATCTTGGTTCAACTACACTAACGCCAACCAAAACAGCTCAGAACCTGGGAGTTGTGATAGATGACCAGTTTAATTTTACCGCCCACCTCTCATCAACCGCCCGGTCTACCATGCAGATTCAATCCTTTACAACATCAGGAAAATTAGACCTTTTCTGTGTAAATATGTTACACAGCTCCTGGTCCAATATCTGGTCATTTCAAGACTGGACTCTGCAGAACAAAAATGGGTGTTTCATAATCAGTGGGCATTTTCAAACTGGGATGGGCAATTTTTAACCACTTTAGATGATTATGCCCTAAATACATTGAGATTTCCTACTTCATTGGATAGTTGGAAGGAATGTCCATTCCAGTTTGAAAATGCCCACAGATTGGGACATGCCCATTGGCTCAAAATATTTTGAATACATTTTTTGAACTTCCAAAAACAGATTTGTTCATTCGATAATTAAATTAAATGATAATTGTAATGATTAGGAGCTTGCGCTCACAGGTAAGGCCGAGCACTCAATGGAAAGCTTGGTGTTATGGTTTTGTTACAATTAATAGCATTAACTTCCATTATTATCTCTTTGTTTGTCAGTAAAGTTGTTTTTGAATTTCTTACTTTAGCAGTCTGGGCTCACAGTCCAGTCCTGGCAGGAGTAGGCGTGCCGTCTGTCTGACATCATCGCTGTCCACCAATAAGCTGCGCCGATGCTCAGAGTGTACGATGGCCACACGCATCCACTCCATCAGTGGTGGGAGCAGAAGAAATGGCCTGAATGAGGGGCAACAGGAAATAGGAAGTATGTCATCACAAGTTTGTTTGCAATCCTTTATTTCTACTATTATTGCAATAGTTTTGTTTTTATTGTTATACATGAGAAGTTGGGTTGAAAGTACACTACCATGTGCTTAAATGATTAAAACTAATATAATAAGTAGAACAATATTTTTAAGGGTGAGCTGGAAATTATACTGATTATATTCTAAAATATACAAAAGAAAATAGTAATAATAAAGAATGAGTAGATGTGTCCAAACTTTTCACTATTGGTATACTACACCCCTGTTGATATTGACACTAATAAACAAGGTCCATGTTTCAGCATGTCATACTCCATTTACTTCATTAATACCACTAAGGAAATAGTATACATGCACTTATCATGCACTTATTATGCCAAATAAAATCTTTCAATGAGGAATTGATGCTGTATGCGTGTAACAAGTCTGCAGAGATCCAAGGATGTGTAAAAAAGTTTGGCCACACTGCACTAAATCTGCTAGTTTTTGAAAATAAGGGCTTGCGCAACAAGAGAAATCTTTCAGTGAGATGGGTCGGGTCTTTCAGCACCCTGTCATATCAATTAATTCATGCTGAGAATGAGATACAGCTGCTGGAGTCGCCTCACACTCCCCCCTGCAGACATGAGTGTGTTGTGTTTGTATTTGTGTGAGTTTCATAACGAGTACAGAAATTGTGCAGTTGCGTTTGATAGAAACATAAGGGCTGGACCCAGATCAAGTCAAATAATGAACTAAATTGCACAATGTATGAATGGCTTTTTTCTTTCTTTCAACACAATATAAGATATTTTCAAGAATGTCCAAGCTGCTCTTTTCTATATAATGAAAGTCAGCTGATGCAGTCAAGTAGCAAAGTAGCATAAAACTACTCCATACACTGAGAAGCTCTATGGCTCTATTTTCATGATTGTGCGAGGCACAGCGCAATGTGCAAAAACCGTACACATCGTGTTATCAACTTTTTGTGAGATTACTAATTCTAAGCACAATTTTCATGACAGCGCAAAGCACAAATGGCCATGGGTGGGAGTGTTTGCGCTATCTGTGGGTGTATACATGCAAACTGTTGGATTATTGTATCGTATTGATGTGGCACAAAGCACAATTTGCTAATTTCTTGAGAAATGGGTCATTGTACTAAGATGTTTCAGTACCACATCGGTTTTCCGCGCAAAGTCTAAACTCAGTTCCTGCATTTGCAGTTTGGAGATCAATCAGATTAATAATACTTTCATTCTCTGTGTAACATGTAAAGAATGGGCAAGGAAGAGGTGGGAATCAGCTGAACAATCAACATACACTTTTAATGCATAAATTAACTTAACAATGACATTAAACAATCTTAGACACACATGTAACTTGTCTCTCTAAAACCGGCGTCCCCAGCTGCCCCTTATCTCGCTCTCCTGCTAATCAGCTGTGCTCTATCACGGCCTGGCCACACCCTCCTCCTCGTCACACTCCTCCCCAGCCCGATTCAGGCCAGGGCGCCACCTCAACCACTCCTCAGCCCTATGGTGGACGCCAGCTCACTCCTCCCCCAGCGGATGGCAGCGAGTCCTCCGGCCCCCGGTGGACGGAACCACTCCTCCCCTTCTCGGCAGACGGCCATGGTTCCTCCGGCTCTCAGAGGCCAGCAGTGACCCTTCTGTCCCCACGGAGACGGCCACAGCTGCTCCACCGTCAGATGGCAGCTCCGAAGACTCCGCAACAGCGCATCCCTCCTCCCTCCCGGGTTTCGAGACCACTGTAACAGGTAACGGTTGGGCAAGGAGGAGGCGGGAACTGGCTGAACAGTAAACATAATGTTTAATGATAAAACTCAACATAAAAAAACATAGACACACATGCAATGTGGCTGCATGCGTCTATCTCGTACCGGCGTCTCCGGCTGCCCCTTATCTCGCTCTCCCGCCGGCTGTGCTCCATCAAGGCCAGGGTATGCCCTCCTCCTCGTCACACTTTAACTATGATTTAACTAAGCCTATACATCCAAATCCTGACTAGAACCACATTTTCCATGTGTATAAACGGAGCGTGTCACTGTTATAGAAATATGCCTTACATTCAACAAGGACGCAGTTAATGTACAAAAGAACATAAGTCCATATTTCTATTCTTCTAATTCATTGCATGAATCCCATTTACACTACCAACTTCTTATGAATGTGCTGTCTTTGTTTATATCACTGGTGCTTGACAGGGAATGGAATCTCAGAATTAAATTTCACTTGATCCGTTAGCGCTTTGAGTGTGCAATTTTACCAACTCACTTGCACCTAGACTACAATACTTCATGGCCATGCCCATTGACATTGCACGTACGACTTATCGCATAGCACTGCTAGTTTTTTTTCTTGTTATAAGCATAAACTTCAATACATTTTGTTAGATTTCTCTGAGAACAAGACAAAATATCTTGAGACATTTTGCTTTTCAATAGTTGCATCTTGTCTTAAGACAAAACCCACAATAGTTTCAATAGTTGCATCTTGAATTTTTTACTGGAAAACAAGACTGGAAAATGTGCTATATTGCAAGTTATCTGAAGTCATTTGATCATTAAAAAGTAATTATTTACTGTTATTAGTCATTATCTTCCCCTTTACCAAAGCTCTCAAATCTCATTTGCACTTCAGAATACTCAAACTTGCAAAAGTGTTTTGTGAAGTTCTCCTTTGTATGTTGCACAGAAGAAATAATATCATATGGGTATGGAACGACATGAGGGTGAGTAAATATTTGACAACATTTCTTTCATTGTTCCCACTATCACCATTAGACCTTATGCACTAGGAGGGGAAGGTATTGTCACTTTTTAGTGATTTGTTAGCTTTGTTTTACATCCAATCAGCCTGAACCATGAAGTATCAACACCAGGCACCAGTCCCAGCGTCCCCTTCCCAAATTCTAATCTAATCTTTTTGTAAGCAAAACCTTGATAAGACGATCCACATACCCACTTCCACCGGCAGCTAGCACTCTGTGTGTTTGATAACGTCTCCCCAGCTTTTTACCCCCTCAGATAAAGTATGCAAAACGGATTTAGAGAAGATACCAGCCTGAAAGTTTGTCCCCCGAGAGCTCGATACACTGCATGAACATAATGACGTCAAAACAACAACATCCCGTGGAGAGTCTTTTGGCCCAGCAAGACATGTAAATGAGCTAAACTGAGAAGAGCGTGAAGCTCAATAAACAATGAAGATATGAGAAACTAATCTTCTGAGAACTATAGACACACTAGACCACAACAAACATACACAGAAGACAACTTGACAGGGGCAATTTTGGGTAATAAGACAAATAAAAATAGAAAACAAATTCTAAAGTGTGCTTTCATGTCTGAAGATAAGGAGAAGCTATTTTAAGTGTTGAGGGAGGATATTCAGGATGAAAAGACCCAATATCAAAACAAAACTTCACCAAAATGTGAATGCAAGTGTGTGTTTCTTCATCTTTGGGCACTTTTAGCACTGTGTATATATATATAAATTAACACTGAAAATGAAAAGAAGCTCATCTCTAAATGTAAATTCAACCCTAAAATGAAAATGGATGCAAAATAGGGCTAAAATGAAATACAAGGAACATTTAATGGTTTATTTCATAATTGTATCATATTTTTATCGTTTTTGTTTTTACAATTTCATGATGAATTTTATTATTTATTTAGTTATTTAATTTCACATGTAATTAATTCAATATTTATTTATTTATTTAATGATCCCTTTATTCACTATGTATTTATTGATTGATTGAATATTTACTTATTTATTTATTTGTGAGTAATTTGACCCTCCATACATTTCCAGAACATCTCAAATTTTGTATTGTGTTTTGACACTGATGGAAATGACATTTTTTAAGCTTTTAAAATAAAATGGCACCTCTCTTGTCTTGCTAAAGCTAATTACACAGCTAATATTTTATGTATCTTAAATATACACATTTAAATAATATTTTCACACTTTTTGCATAATTTGGCAAAACTACAGTTTGATTGGAAATGAAACCTATAATAAATATTCTGCTCACATGTGATATTTACCTTCAAACATCACTTGTCTCATATTTCATCTCAAGCATGCAATTCACTGACACTTGTTGACTTAGTAAACAAGTACTCTCACTTTTGAAAATAAGTAAATTAATAAACAAAATGGCAAAATTGTTTGGTTTGGTGGAAATGACATCACAACTGTGGGACATTCATAGTGTTTATTTCACTCTGTTTAAATTATCCTAGTTTTAAATTATAATGTATTTTTATAGTTTAATATTAAAAGTCTGAGTCTGGAACAAGACTAAAACAGTAAAAGCCATACATAAAAGGCATTTGAAAAGTACCAAAAATAAATGATGAAAACCTGATGAAAAGTTTCTAAGTCAGTTTCAATGAGAACTTAATATAACAAAAAGAAAAAATATCTATTTGTTTTTAATAACAAATTAACCCCTGGGACATGAAAGGTGCCAAAAGTTGTAAAAACATCCAAAATTCCGGAAACGGAAGGTAACATGGTTGCTATGACAGCACGCTACTCTTTAACAAGCGCGAGCGCTTTGAGTGAGAAGGAAACAAAGTCCCTCTGGAAGGGAATGCCTGAGGTACATTTTAGGAGAGTTATAATGATGTAAAGAGAAATTTTACAGGTGTACTTTTAGTCTAATACTTTATTTTAATTATATATTAATATAATTATACATATTATATACTCTGCACCCATCTACTGAGGTACTTTAAATTGGGAATTAACATTCCTTGCGAACATCATATTTACGGGCAAATTGACTTTCCTTTTTTTTTAATTTCTGTTGAAGCAAAGAATTGTGGGTTTTGAGTGCCCACGAAGGATACACCTCATGCATCCTCTGAATTCCCATGAAAGAAGGTCGCATTGGAAGGCTGCATTCGAAGTGTCCTACTCGCTTTTTTAAAACGAGACAGCCTCGATGACGTATCCGGCCGACAAATGCAACCTCCGGAGGACGCAGCCTTCCAAACGAGACGCAGCCAGTGTTCTCTTTCAAGACTTATGCCACAACTCAAAAAACAGATCAAAGAGAATTTTGCTCAGCAAGTTTTCTTCAATGTCATCACGATTATAGCTAGCCAGCAGAATAACAACACATCTGGTTTAATGTTGCATGCATTTGAAGGTAACTATGTCGCACCCTTGAGTACTGAAGAACAACACACTTGAAATACATTGGCTGGGTTTGTGTACTTGTGTGAAGTAGCAAATATTTCTGGCCATTGCTTTCCATTGTATGACTTCTTGAAATGCGATCTAACAGTTAAGACTAAAAAAGGAATTCCAAAAAATGTATTTTAATTTATCTTTGAAACCAAATACGAATGTGTTTGTAGAGATCGGATTTCATATTGGCTTTCTGGAGTTTAGACTACAAACACCTTTTGCAGGAGCTGCAAAATGCCTGTCCATCAGAGAAACATATGAGGTTTTAGTGGTACTTGACTTGTGAAAAACAGATTAACCTTAATCCAAGCATAAGAAAAGATCTTCATGAGAAAGTGAGGACAGATATTGCTTGAGAAAACTGTAAAAAGTTTAATTAAGACAAACATAAGAAACACACTTCTTGACATTATAAGAGTACATTTAGTTCCCTACTGTATTGATCAAAGGAAACAACTTGTGGCCACTCTTTTCCATGTGGTCTGTCAAGACTAATAGATTGCAGCCTTTTAAGTGTGTTTACTTTTGGCAGTCAAAAGAGGGGTGGATGGTGTTGGAGTCGCCGCTATCTGAGAGCATATAAGGATTTGATTGTATATCTTTGTGTTTGTGTGGAAGGAGATATAAGTTTGTACACTAACTAAATAAGTCTGAGACTGAGAAAGTGAATGGGTATTTTGTGTACACATTATATAAACTGGGTATTTTGTGTACACATTCATTAAACATATTCAACTATATGAATATGTTTAATGAATACACGGCTACCAACAGCGCCAAAGGAATTTTTATGAACACTACACCAAAATACAAACAAACAAACAACTTGAAGTGTTAGCTCTTTTTTTATTGCTAAATGAAATTATTGATGCTACAAAATCTGATAGTCCACCAAACAATAGAACTAGCATGCTATGTAAAAACTAGCTACCACACTTTCATGGATGCACACAAACCAGTGTTTGGGATGGTAGTTTGAAACTAGCTTGCCAAGCTAAGTTGTTAAAATACATCCAAGCTATGCTTTTTAAAAAAGTAGCTAGCTTGCTACGGTACAAATTTCAATGATAAAAAGCTAATTACACTGAAACTACATAAAGGGGCAACATAAATCTTTCAGCTTGTAAAAACATTCTTAAATTCAATTAAGTAAGGTAATGAAGTATTTTCTTGGCTATTCACTGGAAAAAGTAGCTTATCTGTTTTGAAAACAGCTGAATTACTGTCACGCTACTGAAAAATGCACTTAAGGTATCACTAATATTAGTTAGTTACTCCTTAAGACTTAGCCAAACATATACTTTGATGTATAGTCCAGTCCTTTGACCCACTCTTATCTGAAGAGTAAACAAAACCAGCATGAAATTGAAGCTCTCCAAAATTTTTATAACCCTGGCTTTGTTCTGTTGTCAGAGAGTCATGCTTGTGAAAAGGAAAAGTCTGTCCGCATCCCTCCATCTCTTGTGCGTTTGGCCCCTAGGTCACACTTCAATAATATCCCCTGCTTCTGAATCAAGGGCTTAGGCTCACCCCGCGGCCTTCGACCCGAAATCTGAGCTCATTTTTGGCCTATATCAAAGCTCGGCTAATCAGGGCTTGTGGAAACTGTATAGCGCTTTGGGCTAATTGCATGGACTAGCACACACATTTACACATGTGTCAAGGTCTCTGAGGTGACTAGATTACACCAGAGATGTGTAACATGATTAAGAGTTCACTACTGAGACCACATAGCCGGTCTTCTCGCTATAAACACATATTCCTTTTCTTCAAAGCTGTCTCTGAGTCATATACAAACCTTAGCGTCTGGCAGGCAACTCCATGAGCATTGCATCTTAAACACTGTGGTTTTCAAGCCAGGAATGTGTAGCGGTTTGACAGCAGATGATAATTAATCCTGCTTATACTTCAAATGAGAGAGATTTGTGAATTTGTTTGAATTCAAAATCTTGAGTAATACATATACCTGTACAGTACAGAACACTGTAAGGGTTTTTTAAATGAAGGGTCTTTGTATACTTTGGTTGATTGCTGATTTTTCATTGCATTTCTCCCAGACGGTGACTCAAAATAAAAGCATGTTATTGTTTTATTAGTGCGGTACACCTCATTCAAAATGGCTGCCTCACACTTTTTATTTAAGGGGACAATATCTTTTAGATAATTATCAGATTATATCATTTAGACAAACATGTGTTGTCTCGGCACAAAAACAATGAGAATAAATGTATTCTTAGAGTGAATTAAAAAACTAAATTAAAAAACTATGAAAAACAGTGAGTAGTATTTAACAAAATATTTGAGTCGGCGACCAGTTCACAATTAAACACTTAAATTAACCAATTCACAAAAATCCATTGTACTTCCTAACGCTACTTTAGAGAGGAATATTCTTGTAGACTGTGTTTGATTCCTTCCTCAACTTACTTAGTTTGCGAAATACAATATCAGATAAAAAACAGCGATACGCCATTTTATTTACACTAGTTCGAAGCAAACTTCTCGAGAGCTCCTCACCTTGACTTTTACTTCGAAAACTTTCATACAATTAAAGGAATAGTTCACCCCAAAATTAAGGCCATATCCACACTTATATGTTTTTAATTGAAAATGCTTTGATTTCACTACGTTTACGCATCTCATCCACACTAGAACAGGTGGAGTTTTCCTCCACCAAAATGGAGACTTTGGAAAACACTCTATTAGTGCAAACTTTGGAAAATGTTGACGTTAAGCAACTGAAGACTGAGTTTTCAAATGAAAATGGATTAATGTGAACATGGATGAAATGTAAATAATTAATTTAGTCATCAGCTGCAATTATTGGGGTCCAAGAAGTTTGGAAAAGTGTAGAAAATAGCCAAAGTCACCACATTTAACAGGACAGGTCTGTCAGGGCCTAGTTTTCAAACTGCTCCAAGACCATTGGTCCAATTTGCACAAAATTTGCTAGTGGTCTACGAGTCAGAAAAATTCGGTTTTTTTTTTTGTTTTTATTTTAGAAAATTCAAAATATCTTTTATAGATGCAAAATAAATCAGAAATATATGTTTTGTTTTGCTCCGGACAGAATCATTTTAATTCTAGCCCATACGGGTTTGAAGATATTGGCGAAAATGTAAAAGTGTGTATTATAGTGCCACCTAGAGTCAGATGAGTGTGTCTGTGTGCACCTGAGTTGTGGAGGGATTTGGGACCATCCTGCCAAATTTGGGGTCTCTAGATTTTTGCTGCCCAGACAATTTTAGGGTTGAAAAAGAAACCTAACTTTCTATGCTTGGACCCCTAAATATGTGCGAAATGACTTTATTATGAATGGTCACGAAAACCTATGAGAACAATGAGGTTTAATGTTACAGATGTATCCACCATATTTGATTTTTTTCTCTTTGCTAATTATATAATTTGATTTGTGAGTGAATAGCGACTTAAAATTTGCTTTGCTCATCGCACAAATTAATTCAGCTTCAGAACATTTGGAATAAAATGCATGAGTCATATTGATTACTTTTATTATTATTACACTTTTTTATTTAATGATATTCAGATCATACAGCTATACTACTGCATTAAAAAAGTGAATCCTTTCGTGATTGTATTAAATGCTTGTTAAATTCTTTTATCTTTGTTGTTGAGTGCAGAGCACAATATCCGAATGTCTTGATTGTGTACACACATGTATGCAATAACAGGTTGAGAATTCATTGAGTAAGTAAAGGGCAGATCTTGATATTGGCTGGATGACTTGTGTAAGAGATTAAATATAGAACAGTGCCAAGAAGTTAATAGTGCCTCCCTGCCAACTCTAGCACTCCCATCATGAATCTTCCTTCACCATTGTGCCAGAAAATCATTATTGGGGTATTGTTCTTTGTGGGGGAACAGCAGAATGAGATACAGGTGGTACCGCAGTAATTACAGTAAAGGGCTCAACCATTATTTAAGATCCCCTCAACAAGCCTCCTATTGAAAAGTCTATAAAACCTTTATGAAAAGGTCTAATAAAAAGCCTCAATGGCACACACACGTGCTGTGTGGTCCTAACAGAGGCCCGTAAACTGAAAGGGGCCATTATGGATTCAACGATGTCTGGCCATCTGAGACATAGGTTAGTAGTAGGAATGTTGATTAATGACGACTGAAGAGGGAGGAAAGGGTCAGAAAAGGTGAATAGGACTGCTGGGTGTTAAGTGGTCACACATCAAGGAGACAGTGTAAGATGAGAGGGTTAGAAGGTATACTGACCCCAGTTTAGAGCAGAGAAGATATGTCCATATTAACTAGCTACTTGCAGAATAATGGGAGATGTTTACTAATTTGTATTTTATTTGCATACTTCTTCTAAGGATGAAAAGTGCACACTACACTATTAAAGTACACACTTCTAAGAATGATGTAAGCCATAAATATTTGCCTTTGGACCACGTGTTGCAAACTACTCATCTTGCGTAGCACAATGAGTTTATGCCATGAACCGAACCAATCAGCTCCAGGTGTATAACAACATTACACCTTTTCTTTTTTTTTTTAAATAACATTTTTGAAAATCAGACCAAAAGACAAAGTTACAAGACTGTACTTACCGTCCGTCTTTCATGAGGGTATTGACTACAATCTCATGAAGCATTGAAGACATCATTGAATTAAAAATGGTGGGAAAATATAAAACAATTGATTTAAAGTTTTTGATTATGAGTGTAGAATCCATATATTTAAAGATCGTTTTCAGACACATGCAAACAAATAAATAGTTTAAGATCAAGATCAACTCTATTGCATCAGTCAAAGGGTATGATGCGAGTGGGCAGTCGCTGCAGAGCTCTTTTGGCGCACTTTGTTGGCCGCAGTTCACTTGATTGGTGGATCTCTCTTCAGCATTATGGATAGTGCAGTTCTTCACCAGGAATTCTGTTATTAAACATAGACAGATGGCTTCAACAGAAGCATATACCTCCGATTAACAACCCCGGAGCTCACAGTCGGTCTGTCATTAAAGGTTTATAAGTTAACATTAAAAATCAATTCGTTAGTGGAGAAAATTAATGGGATTTTTACTTCCGGAACCAGACTGTTGCACTCTATTGTCTTTGTATCCTACCTCAATGCAGTTTACAGCCAACATTTACAGTAAACCTGTAACTGAACTCTGCATTATGTAAATCTTCTTATTTACTTTAAATACTGTAGGTAATATCCTGAGGACATCCCAAGAGCAAGACAGGACATCTAATGAGCCAAACCTCCTCTGAAACAACCACTTTAAGAACAAAACTCAATGAACATCCAGTACACAGCAGCTTGGAAAGGGCTTTCAGGAACTCTCCGCAGGTCTACTATATCATTAACAGCTTTAGAAGCACCTTCAGGCTATTGGATTTCATGGATCCTGACACACATATCAGTGGGTCGTTAAAGGACTGTTAATTAGCTTAAAGCCCATTGTGTGGACTGGAGACTGGATTAATGGGAGGTGGTCTCACCTTTCTTTGCTCAGGGCCATCCTGGGTGGATCCAGGTTGGGGTTCTCCATGGACTCCATTTGTGGGCATCGCAGGAAATAATAGAGGGTGTGGAGGGCATCTGGAGACCAGGAAACGGGCTGCTGGTGGGCGTGGCGAGCCGGACTGAGGCCGTGACGGACTGAACTGAGTCGCTGCATATGGTGCATGGCACGTGATACCAGGTCGCCTGATGAATAATAATGAGAATCAATAAAATAACTCAACAAATCATATTTCAATGTGGGATATTTGTTGAATATTTCACACTATTACAATCACCATACAATTCAACACATACAAGCTAGCTGTATCTTTCTTGTGTGCAGATGTGCATGCGCCTGGAATTATTTGCACCAATTAGTGGGACCACAAGGTGGCAATACTCATATTTGAGCCTATGTTTTCATGAAGAAGTGCAAGAAGATGTAACCGCCGGTAAACAACAGGAGATGGAGGTAAAAACATCAAAAGTGTCGTAGCCATGTGACAAAAAACAAACAAAAAAATTGTCATGTGACATAAAAAATAAAAAATGACATTAAAAATAAAACAAAGACCCCTTTAGACCCTCACGACTGTGTGAAAAAAAAAATTTAAAGGCACATTTTGTTCAAACCAAATAGAGTAACCCTGAGAAGACTTTTAGTCTAAAGTATTTCAATCATTTTTACTTGATTACACAACTTGACTTTTGTTAAGTCATTAATGACTCATTTACAAAATTGTTAATTTTACAATTATGCTAATATTATCATGATAAAGGGATAGTTCAGGTGATGTTAGGCAGAAAGACACCATTCACTTTTATTTTATTGAAAAAATATGCGATGAAAATGAATGTGACTGAGGCCCAAATCCTGCTTTTTGGGTTATGTGGATTGCCCATTTGTGTCCAGGGTTCCAGGGCAGCTGAGGCCGTACAGATGCCCCAGTGTCCGCCCAGCCTCCTGAGTACCTCTGGATCAAACTATCATGCTCATAGGAAGATGTCAACTGAGCCAGCAACCTCACGGGCAGCGCACAAAGTGAGCTCTCACTGAATTAATTGAGTTTGTGTACGTTTGCTTATGCCCAACTGAACGATTGGCATGCATGAACGTGCCCTTGTGCTGCGGGAGACAAACAGCTGAGTGTTCGCTCTTCTGCAGGAGGAAGTTTGTAATGAAATGTAATCTCACGTGAGGAGGGAACCAAAACATTGTACAATGAGCCGACAGTGATAGTTGGATGTTTAAAAAGTGTATTTGTGAAACCTTGTAGAATAAGAGACTGTAATCTTTTCTTTTTACATTATAACATTTTGTTAAAGGGATAGTTCACCCAAAATGTTTTATAAATCCAATAAAAATCCAGACCTGATATAGCTTGTATCAACTGGAGCCAAGCAGTCAGTCTGCATTGCTGACATTGCGTGCCTCATTTCAAGGCAGATGCGAGTCTGGTATTATCAAGGCAGAGGACAGACATGTTATTCTGATAAGAGGGATATTTTAACCCCATAACATCCTGCAGGAATTATCTGGACATAGTGGTACAGATGGCACAAAACCAGATACTGGCTGATGGGCCCCAAAGTCTATCTTTTTGTGTCCTTTTGTCTATTTCCTTCATGAAACATTCTGTTTAAAGAATGATATGAGTGGTGTTTACCCAGAGTGTGAAATAATGGGCTAATCAGTCTGGAAAGATAACTAGCATTCACATGATCTCCTTTTGCACACTGCTTGTACATGGGACAACAGCAGGCAAGTGTTTCTCTATATGATACTTGGAACAATCAGGTGGAGATATTAACCACAATGAAATGACTACACACTTGACTTAATCTAAATGTATGAAGGGACTGATGGTTGATAATTAGAATGGGATGTTCCTTGAATGTTAACACAATGAAGAAATGGTGCTAGAACCTTTTCACAATGAAGATGCAGGAGAAAAAATAGTTTATTTAACAGAGTACCTATATTAGTATACTTACAGTATGTTTACATGATCACAGTTGTCTCTTTCGTTGTATATTTAATCTTATTTTTCAACTTTATTTAATCTGTCTTAATGACTCTCAATTATTGCATGTTGTTCCAAATATTTTCCTTTGTTTTTATTTATTTTTTAATTATTATTTTATCACTAGTGTGTTTTTGTATTGTTTTATTCCTTTATTATTATTATTCATTTTACACTATAAAATCATTGCATTTTACAACATTATTTTAATATATTTGTTAATATTACAAAGCTGCAAACGCTTTGGCAATTCAAATGCACAATTTGTCATGCCAATAAATATCCGGTCAATAAAGTGCCTTCCTGAAATCTTACTGAAAAATGTATGTATTGCATTTCAGAGAATATTCATAATGTTTCTTTATCAATATGCATCACACTAAAACATAAGAAAAGCGCATAAACTATAGATTAAATAGGGTTGTAAATGATTCAGCATGTTTCATAATGGTCATAATGGACAGAAAGAAAGAGTGAGACAGATAAAGTCGGGGGTATCAGACATAACAGACAGACAGGATCCTTCCTGTCTGTCTGATAGACACTCACTCAGTTCTGAGATGCTGCCGACACATGTGGCAAGTAAAGCCTGCTCTAGTGTGCGGAGCTCCAGTTCAGCATATGCCTCCTCTCTGCTCTCCAAACCCGTCTGACGCCCCTCTGTGTATGGACTGAAATGATCCGGGAGTGACAGAACACCTTCAACAGAAGGAAAATTAGTCAAGACAAAAGAAGTGAAAAAGTCTGCTTGTAAATATGACACATTATTAAAAAGAAGTGCTACAACAGGTCTCATTAATCTCATTTTTACTTAATCATAACATTTTAGTCTCTTTAACAATGCATATGAGAAATGGTCAACAGTTTCATATTTGAGGAAAGTGTTAGCAAAGATTTGTGTATTCAGGCACAGCTCCAAACCAGTGGCGGTTCTAGCTTGTGTGGTGCCCTTTAGCGCAAGTAATTTACTTATGTTATCACTGTAACTGAAAGACAGTAACTGCAATCTGATTACAATGAGATTACAATGATTGTGTAAGACCAGGATGGCTTTGTTAAAACAATAGTGGATAAACAATTTTATGGTTATATAACATGAAATATTATCTTGGCTCCATCAACCTCTACCAATTTCCAATTTTATTGAGTTGAGATATTTTGGAATTAGTAAGAGTTTGGCTGGTTTAAGATACAGTAATAGCCTAAAGTTATAGTTTTTTTCTCTCTGTCATTCACGATTGTCGCTTGTCAGATTGCACAATATGAAATTCCAAATGTTAGTTTTGGAGCAGCTTGTTCATCTACAGTAGGCCTGCCAATTATATTCCAAGGATATATAAGTGGCTGCTTCCCTTGCACTTATTCTTCCGACAACATCTCATCTCCACCTTTATATTTCAGCACAAGACCAGTCCTGTGTTCAAGCCCCTCCATTATGGACAGCATGCCAAATCCATTTACCATGGTGCTCTCTAGGACTATGAAAAATGACCCAAGTGATATTTTGCATAAAAGCCATGGCAGACTATGTGACTTAAAGGGTTAGTTCACCCAAAAATGAAAATGATCCCATAATTTACTCACCCTCAAGCCATCCTAGGTGTATATGACTTTCTTCTTGCAGCCAAACACAAAGTTATATTAAAAAATATCCTGGCTCTTCCTAGTTTTATAATGGGAGTGAATGGTGCCTTGGTACCGGAAGCCAGTGATTATAGTTTATAAAGTTATAAATATGGATAGTTTTCTTACAAAAATGCATCGCTTCACTTCAGACCTTTATTAACCCCCCTGGAGCCATATGGATCACTTTTTTGATGGTTGGATGCACTTTTTTGGGCTTCAAAATCTAAGGTACCATTCAATCTCATTATAAAGCTTGGAAGAGCCAGGATATTTTTTAATATAACTCCGATTGTGTTTGGCTGAAAGTCATATACACCTAGGATGGCTTGAGGGTGAGTAAATTATGGGATAATTTTAATTGTTTGGGTAAACTAACCCTTTAAATGTTTTTTGGCATCTAAAGTCCTGGGTATACTTAGTTTTTTCACATTCTGAATCGGATCACGCCCAGTCGACTGTGTTGCCTTTCGAAATATACTCCTCTAACTGCAAGCGAATACGACCATGTATTCGCACGACTCATGCACAATTCGACTGCTTTGTTTGTGATACTCGTTTAGTAGATTCAACGACAGGCGCATGTGCTGACAATGTGCACAGACGAAGACTATCAGTGTGTTGAGAAAATCTGGGCTGCATGCGGACAGTCCATCCATGACTGTGCTGAAGACAGATTTGTGTCAAACATACTATGCGCGTTCCTTCCTATCAGCAACACAGACAACCAAAACATTGGCCTTTAGACCTTTGGTCACAACTGACAGTGTTGAATATCTGTGTTAAATTTCAACATCATCACTGACAAGAAAAGTTGAAATAGTACTGCAACTCCTTCCACAAAGGTTGGCAATGTATTGCCTGGAATAAATAAAAACAAAGAAGAGTGTCGTGAATGGGTGAAAGAAAGAATTTGTTCTCATTCTTTTGAGTAACTCAAGTTAATTGTAATAGTAAGATTACAATGTGATCTACTCTACACTACAGGACTGCGTATGTTACATAAAGCAACCAAATATTGACGATTTTGCCTTTCGTTGAAAGAAATTCTTTCAAATTCCCCAAATTTGTCTCAAATGGACAAATCATGGCCGAAATCATACAGTGCTCATCTGAGCCATCATTGCTCTATTGAGACAAATTGTCATCAGTAGTGACTTCCTGTCTTGATGGAAAAACAGGAAAACAGAGGGATCAAGGAAGGAGGAAACTTGTGCGAAAGCAGACCAATTTGATTTCTCACTGGTTCTTTGTAGTTCTGGGAGGACATAACTCTGCTTTGGCCTTCAGGGATGAGAACCCTGCCAAGGAAAAGGAAACAAGCAAGGAACCGTAACAGAGAAGCAAAAACAAAGGAATATTGTAAATTCTGCTTCTGATTTATGCATGGATCCTAACAGGAAAGACAAATCTCAATCCCTTTCATGAATTTTAAGGGACTAATGATGCTTTTCCACTGCACGATACAACTCGACTTGACTCTGCTCGCTTACCTGGTACTTTTTTAGTACCACCTCGATCCAGGTTCCAAGCTATCCGAGCCGATACTAAATGTGATGTCAAAACCCTGCAGATCACTGATTGGTCAGAAAGAATAGTCACTACCAGCGTCACTGGATTTTTCAACACGGGACCGCTAGTTTTAAAGTTAGCAACAGCGATAGCAGTATAATTTGTTCACGCGACTTTCGAATTGTAAAAAGAAATGGCCGTGTGCAAAACCACACCATGGTCAATAAACGAGGTGCAGATGTTCCTCTCGTTAGCAATGAATGAAATGAAAATGTCTTTCAGGAAGTGTCTCAGCTGTTGTTCACAGAGCTGAGACACGGCTACCACCGGACCTACCATCAGTGTAGGAAAAAGTAAAAAATAAAACTTAAAAGTGACTACAGAACCATCAAGATAAAGTGGAAGTGGTTCGACCAAACGGACGCTATCTAGACCGGCGAGCAATGGGATGTAGAGTGCCCTGGACTCAGCCACGGCTGGAGTCCACGATGGAGGATGGTACGTTAACTTTATACTCTGCTTGAAAGCTTCGCTTTAATTAGTTGACCAGCTACTGGAAAGCTTGCTTCTAAAACAACCAGGCCAATTTAACTGTTACACTTGTAACACACTGTTACAATTCACAATTCAACAACTGCTTTATGAGCTAGTAGCTAACAGCTACGGGTCATGTTATTGTTTATTGTTTTGTGTCACGTTTAAGATGATATCACGGCAATAGAGGCGGCGCAACTATGATGATCACACACATTGAGGCGGCACTAAACAGCAGTGGAAAAGTGAACTCAGAAAAGTAAAGTGAATAGAGTCGAGTCGAACCAAAACGTGCCATAAGATCCATCCAGAATGTTTAAAAGCATCTTTTACATACTACCTTACATGGCCAGTTCCTAGATAAGCCAATGGTTTCTGGTTCTATCAAGCCCAGGGATGAGGGTGGCTCCAGTTATTTGTAATACCACAATGTGGGAACGGAAATGTACTACAGGAAAAGACTCTTCAGACAGCTCACAAACACCAGTTGCTAAGATGTTTTAGTTGGTTGCTAAACAGTTGCTAGATGGCTGCTAATGTGTTCTGGGTGGTTGCTAAGGCATTACTAGGATCATTTGCTTATCATTTGATAAGAATGAATAACTTTCCTTAACAAGCTGCATGATTTGAGGTATCATTTATGTAAAAGTTCTCTGGTTACAGGTTTTTTTTTTTTTATATATCCTAAACTCAAAATGTGTGCAATAGTGATGCTTGCCTCAGCACACACCACTACATAGGGCTGAAAGGGTGCATAGATGGTTAAGTCTCCATGGCTTTCCAATTAAGTGTTGGTCAGAATTTCTAACAGGAAAGGCAGAGAGAAAGCATATTTTCAGTGTGAGGAAATGATAACGGGACGTTTTATTTCAGGATTGTTCTGAGGTTTCAAATTCTTCATTTATTGCGACATTATATATTAGATACAACTAAATTAAAAAGAATTATAAAAAATGCATAAATGCAAGCACACGTATGCATGTTGTGAGATATGGTATGAGCAAGCCACCATTTATGAGAAGAGTTCCCATCAAATGGGATTCTAAACCCCTACATTAAAACCCAACTCACAAAACATTTGTCCAGCTGCACCGAGTAAGGGGTGTGTGTGTGTGTGTGTGTGTGTGTGTCTAGTGTGTCTAGTTCTCTGTATAGATGACAGGACAAAACGTATAGTATTTGCTGATGTTGCCCATTCCATGCAATAGAATTGTTTTTACAATGAGAGCACATGGCGGCTGCAAATACGTACACTCCTATTTGTACTAGGGTACCTCAATCTACGTTACAGTTTATTCACAAGGTCATTAATGTTATTTGAGAAGACAGCAAAGTATTTCCTGATGTAAAGTACTGTGCAAAGGTCTTAGGCGCATAAGATGTTTCACAAAAGCATTTGTCTTACACTATCTTCAGCTTTAGTGTATAGAAAATATAAATGTTAGACTCCCATTTTATTACCTAAACTGGCTTATGGAAAATGTTGTTTTTGAATAAGCTAAGCTACTTAACTGACATTGTGTTTCTGTTTTTTTACCTAAAACAAAAAACCCTTTCAAAAAGTGCTATGGTAGTTTTTGAGGTACATTAAGAATACCATACTATTGCCATCATGCTTTCCATGGTATAGCTTTGTTATTTTTTTGTAAGGGAAACCATTCAAAGTAAAGAAAATGAAAATACGTATCCATAAGGCATTAGTTTTCCATATGGACCAACTATATGTACTCCAAATTCAGTTTAAAAGAGCAAATGCCGCTGTACTAATCTGGTGTCTTGTTACTTTTTATTCAGTGTCTTGTACTATGAATGACTGAGTAGGTAAGCATCCAATCTACCACACCTATGAGCAATTCACACATAATTTCCACTTTTACACCATGAGAACACGGCTTAGTCAAGCCTCTATGAACTGCTGTAAGTTTCGAAATTGTCAGTAATAGCACAGCATCTCCCATGAGTCCACACCCTGACTGGACGGCTGCCTGCCTTTCCCATAGCCTGTCCCAATACACTCACACGCCATGAATCTCTTCTCCACATTTGTCTTATATCATCACTACAAGAAAACAGTGTGATAAGAGAGAGGAACGAGACAGGGCGTTTTGGTAAATCTGAACCAATTGAGATGAAAATATGAAAATTGAGAAGAGACTAACTCCCACAAGAAGCTGGGCGATATAAAAGTAACTCAATGTTTTTCTGCCTTTTCACAATATTCAATACTGCATATGTATATAAAAAGATGTATTTATTAAAATGTAAGTTGTTTTTTTTTAATTAGAGGAACCATTTCAACCATGGCCTGATTGAAGGCATCTTTGTTGCACCAGACCTAACAAGCTATAAAAGACTAACATACCTTCTTCTATCTGAGTGTAGTTACATTGACATTCTTGTTGAATTATTTTTATTTCAAGAAGCCTGTCTCGCTTTCCCTGTAATAGCAGCAGTGTCCATATAGAGTGCATTCCTGATGGCTAATTGGTCTGGAAGTAAAGATGTGTTTGCTCTAACAGGATTCAGTTGTTCCTTCGTATGTATTCGAGTGTGTTAAGTGTAAGGGTCTCTCTCATTTATGGGCCTAGAGGCCTTGTTCTCTGATGTCTAAGAAGCTTTTTTACACTCAATGAAGTCCACCTGCTTTACAAACAAGCTCTTTATTCATAAAGGCATTGGTCAGTAATTCTCAGTAATTTCCTGTTGACAAAAATGGCCTTTGTGATGATGGCCACACCCAAAACACAATATGAAAGTTACAAATATTGCACTGCGCCCAACCCGTCTTAGGTCAGCCCACACATCTACAAACAATGGAATTTTTGACTCCAAATGTCGACAGAGGCTTTTCACACAAGGCTAATGTTAACCGCACCTAAAAACAGCTGTTTCGGAGATCAAAGGTCTTAAATTCAATTAATAAATGTTCTTAATGGTTTACCCTGAGTTAAGATCCAGATCCATAGCTAACAGATAAACTAAAAAGCTAGCTGATACAAACATTTTAACATTTGATTGCAGTAAAGTTGATGTTAGTACACAAAATATATAGAAGCGTAAACCATTTTTATTTATTTCTAGAATCAATTACAATGCTAAATACTAAATAAGACTAATGCCACTTCCACACTAACATGTTAGCGCTATGTTTTGGCCTTCCATTCACACGGAGACAACATTTTTGACAGTGAAAAAGGAGCTTTTAAAAAAAAACGCTCTCCCAAATGTCATCTTCGCATTGTAGTGTGGACAGGGAAAATGGAGATATCTGAAAACAATGATGTATTTGTTATCATGTGACCCAGTCATATGATCCATTCAATCCAAAACAATCAAGATGGCAGCCTTGTTGTGCCTGTTAATCACTTAGCATTGTTTTGTTTTTATGTGTAATTTTCTCCCCTTTTCTCCACAAATTGGAATGCCCAATTCCCAATGCACTCTAAGTCCTCGCGGGTGCGAAGTGTATCGCCTCACTCTGGGTGGCGGGGGACGAATCTCAGTTGCCTCCATGTCTGAGACCGTCAATCCATGCATCTTATCAAGTGGCTTGTTGAGCGCATTACCACGGAGACCTAGCATGTGTGAAGGCTTCACACAACTCACCACGCATCCCACCAAGAGCAAGAACCACACTATAACTACCACGAGGAGGGTAACCCAACATGACTCTACCCACCCTAGCAAAGGGGCCAATTGTTTGCTCAGGAAGCCTGACTGGAGACACTCAGCATGCCCTGGATTCAAACTCGTGACTCCAGGTGTGGTAGTCAATGTCTTGCTGAGCTACCGAGGCCCCCCTCACTTAGCGTTGTTAAAGATAGGAAGGAAGTTTACTTGCAATTGTTGTCCGGTGACTGAACATGTGGACATGGAATGGAATGCAATTTTTCCGCATATGCAGTAAAGGGATTAAATTTTAGTGTGGACGAGCAACTGGAAAATGCTTGAAAACTACTGGTTGTGGTTGAGGAGATTCCCCCTATACTATATAAAGCGCTTTGAGTGCCTAGAAAAGTGCTATATAAATGTAAGGAATTATTACAGTGTGGATGGAGAAAATTTGAAAATGAAATATATGGACGTATTAAATTGTTAACATGTGGTCCAAATAAAGTGTATACATGCTGAATGAAGCCATGCTACAATAGCATTATCTAGGTCTGTTAGTCTGACTTTGCCAAAATCAGACTTCAGAATACAGATTTCAGTCAGACTAAAGAATTTACATGACATTTTTAAAAGACATATTATTGTTTTAGTCCGACTACAATCAAACTTAGTGCATGTAAACATACTAAATGACCTGAGATCTGTAACAGACATAACGACAAGCAATTTGTAATGACTAACTACTTGCAACTTGTCGATTTGATTTAGATTTTTAGTTAGGTCAACATAAGGATAAATAATATGTAATAGCTGACACCACTCCATGTTACAATTTTCTTTTTTTTTTGTTCTTTTTGATACAATAACACACGTCAAATGATCAACAAGCTATATGAAAGAAGTTCAAATTTGCATGAAAGCAATGTTGATGTTTGAAAATGTTTGATGTTGCGTAGCGGTCTTGCTACAGTCCTTTGAGGGTGGTCAATACGTGACATTGAGATAAGTGAGGCAAAAATATCCGAGCATCTGTTGAACAGGTTGAGCAGTCTTATCTGGGTCTGAATGTTCTCGGTTAAATCATTAGAGAATGGAACGGCAGGCACAGAACACTTAATGCATGCTTGTCAGGATAATTAATAACAGTGATGACACAATGACAGTATGAATGACTGCCTTGCATCTGGTCACACAACAAGAGAGCTTTTAGAAAATGTTAAAGATGTTAAAAAATACATTTTAAAAAAAACTTAAACGGTATATTTCACCCAATGAATTTTAAATTATGACATTACTTTAATATTTTGGTGAACTATAAAGAATGTGTGCTCTATGGACAGCCAAAATGTTGGTGTACACAATATGCAGTTGTTCCCAGGAGGCTTTGTGGTTTAGTTAAGATTAGGGCATCTTGATCCTTTGATCCTCTGTCTTCATATATTTGCTTTAAAAGATATTGTGCCATAAGCAGAAACAATATTAAAGTTCATGCTATATGGCTTCATGCCTGATGCAGATCTTGCCTTATGAATACAAGCCAACTGTAAAGCCAATGGTTTCTTTTAATGTTTACAAGAGATAACCACAAATTATTTGGCTGTTCCCATGTTCCAGGTAATAGATGGTTTTCAACATTGATTTAGGACCAACTTCCCTTATACCATAACATTACAACAATAAAAAACTTTTTTTAATTAAATGTGGAGAGTCACGTGTCACCATGCGAGGATAGGACATGTGAACAGCGAGCTCTCCACACTTTTGCTAGTTTATACACTTTTAATAGCATAAACCGGTGAGATTCGATACACTCTGTTCCATAACTGTTGTAGAAGGACAAAGTCCTCAAAATCCTCGTGCTCTGGAGACTTTAAAATACACTCAAGTGCTCAAGCTGACACCCCCAAGCAGGCTGCGATCCTGGGAGTCGATTTAGTCGGGGAAGTGAGGGAAATGCGGTGAGAGATGCTGAACATGTCGGCAATGCTCACTTGGAGGATCTTGCTGTGATGCTTCAATCGATCACTGCCATGGACGCAAAGTTTACTGAGGTGGTTACAAGAGTTGGGGATGTCGAGAAACAGATCGATTATCTAGAGTCATCGGAGAGGGAATTAACTGCTAATCCGCTTCAACCAAGGTGGATTTGGAGCATGTCTGAGTGAAGTTGGAGGACATGGAGAACCACAGCCAGCGGAATAATGTCCATATCGTCGGAATTCCTGAGGCCGAAGAGGGACAGGATATGGTGAAATTCCTGAATGGGCTCCTTCCGAATCTGCTCGACATAGCAGGCCAAAAGCTGGAAATCAAGTGAGCTCACAGGGTTCCTGCTCAGCGATCCAAGGAGGGCCCCAATCAATTCTGGTAAAATTTCTGAAATCTTCTGATCTTGTGTTACACGAAGCGAGGAGTAAAGGAAAGCTTTCTTGGAAAAACCACAGCATTTTCTTGTTCCCAGACTTTGCAAATTTGACAAGAGAGAAACATGATCGATTCAAGGAATGCAAAAAACTTTTACATCAACGGATGGTCGCTTTTGAACTGATATTCCAGGCCAAATTGAGAATAGATGCTAAGGATGGCCTAAAACATTCACATGCTCACAGCAAGCGATGTCCTTCATAAAGTAAATGGAGTAAGTTATCTTGTGGTACTCACGTTGCAGCCGAGTGGACTGGCTCACTGAACATTCACTTGACTGTTTAAGGAAACCGATTGCTTTTTTTGTTATTTTAATGTTCGGGGGGAAAAGTCGTGATTTCATGTTCACATTTGATTAGATGGAATCAATAAAAAAATAAATAAATAAATAATAAAAAAGATATAGATCTTAAATTTGATAGTTAACCAGGTAACCAATAAACATAAGACAAGTTTAACAGGTAAAAAAAAAAAAATAATAATTACATGTGAGTGCTGCTTGCCCTAGCAAATCTTCCCACCCCAATGCTAGGGTGTTTCTAGTTTCAATTATATTCTGGTCCCCAGATGTCCCTTCTTCAATTTTATTTTATGTGATTTTTCAGCTGTTGCAGTTTGATTGCTTTAAAAAAATAATAGCACACATCTTCTAAAAAACACATTTACACAGTTTAATATGGAGGGTTAGGAGTTTGTTAAAATCTTTAACTCCAAGAATGAGCAATAGTAACAGCACCACCTAATTAAAATCTGACCCTATTTGGCACAAAAAGAGCAAATAACACTGAGTTCACCCTTTCTCCCATCAGATGTACAGGAGAACTCTAAGAACTGTGCTGTAGTCGCCTCTGGAACACAACATCTCTATTAAAAGCGACACAATCGGCCTGCTGTTTAGTTGAGCGATAAAGCAATGGCAAATCTGATGGGCTTATACAGCTAGGATGGAAATTTAGCATAGTCTCAAATGCACACACACACTTATTCATTCTATGTGTTCCTTTAGATGTCAGGTTTCATGGCCCGCCACCTCATTAAACAAGAACATCCATGGAATAACACACGTGATGGACACAGACTCAATAAGACCAATGTTTCACTCTTTAATGTAATTTAGCAAATCAAAGGGTACGGTATATTTTTCTTGAAGTTTGCATTATGTTTAAACTACATCTAATAGAATGAGAGAGTTTTGTTGAACTCAAAGGTCACGCTTTGACCACAATGAGTCAAAAAGCACTCAAGGGAGAGGCACAGATACATCCAAAAGAACAAAAACAAAAGTTTTTATCTTACATAACACTGTGTATATTTATGGCAAAGACTGTTTCAAACTGAGTCTCCAGCCGTTTTAGTGGTGTTTGCTAAGGCAAGAATCACTTTTATTATTGTTAATACTTAAGCCCAAAGTATACTTTGGTTTTGACACAAATACTTAGCTCTTGCGTACAGTCAAACGCGGTCCTGTTAAAGTATACTTCATTTTACTGTGCGCACATGCACAGGGAGATGGCACATGCACACTACGGCTGCTATGAGAGACTAGACTACTTATCTTCAAGAGTTTAGAGCCATAAAGATGTTTTTATATTCTTTGGACTCAAGTTATACAAATGCAGGTATCTCCAGACCTCTTCACAGACGCGCTCTTGATGTGCACATCCACTGTTGTTGTTTCCAGCTTCATCTCCTGTTGTTTACTGGCGATTACATCTTTTTCTAGTGCTTATTTTGACAGCAACGGCTCAAATGTGATTGTTGCCACCTTGTGGATCCACAAATTACAGCTATTAATTCCAGGTGCATGTGCATTCTGCACATTCAAAGATGTGTGATTAGCTGTGCGAGTTCAGTGCTTGAGCACTCTGCTGGTGATTAAATTTGCGTCACCCGTCCTGAGCGTCCTCGTCTGACCAAGGTATACTTCATGCTTTAGAGTTGGGGATGTAATCAAACGTTGGTATGTAAATTATCTTGCACAGTTTGTGCTCTGGACATGAATGATACCTGACAGACCTTATGTCTGTTGGACCATAAAATGGGTAAAAAATCCCATTGAAGGAGTAACCCGAGTCATATCTAGGGAACAGAATATAAAAGACACTTGGGGTGGGCCTAGGGCCAGTAAAAACCCACCTAGCAACCACCTATACTTTGTTGCAAAACATAGCTTGTATGTTCTGACAAAATCCCCTTTTTAACACCGAACAACCTCCTCATAAGATCTTACACACTACAATAGAAATTACTAGTGGGGCTCATTTAAACATCACAAGCAAATCTTGTAATGGTTGTCCACCATTTTATAGTGGAAACCTGGTTCATACCAGGAAAAGACCCAAACCTCATTTTCCTGGCACAGAGTCAGTCATATTCAGACCAATTACACTGTGTTTAATATACTGCCTGTAATTACAAAAGTTTCGTTCATCCCAGTCTGAGTGCCACACAGCTTTTAAATTTGCTTTTAACCAGAAAGTGGTTCAAAAGTAGTTTATATTTAATAATCAGTAATCAGACCTCGCAAAAGAAAAGTGTATGAAAGAAAAACAGCAAGACATTTGCAGATGATTCTGTTCCTTCAAAAAGTGCTGCTCATTAAAGGAAGTTTCCATTAAGAAATGAAAAAATAACAAAGAAAACCCCCCAGAATTCCTTATACTCATGACAGCACAGTGTATTATGATCCTCTAGCCCAAAGGGGAAAAGACCCTCACAGATGCGAAAAATCATCCCAACACTCCTAGATCTGGCCTTTGACCCTCACACCTAAATGAGTCAAACATTCTGTCTTACACCAGTGCAGCCGTCAGCATGAAAAGAAACCACCGGTGCATGCAGGGAAACAAAGCTTCTTTGTGTCAGTCCACCCAAACATGTCATTCATAAGGATATCATTGTTTCAACTCCAAACATTTACGAAGCAGACATTTAAAAGTTTGTTATTTGAAGCTGTATTCACTTCTTATGATATACCAATAAGCCTTCAATTACTTTACGTCATTGTTTTCAGCAGCTGTCTGCATCTGTAGCGTGTTTATCTGTAACAACCAACATGTTGCCTATAGGAAATGCTTCTGCTTTCAGAATACTCTTTTTTTTTCAACACTGGACTGCAAATCCAACGTGAAAGGAATGGCTTTACGCACAAAGTGCAACAGCTGCAGAACTGCGTCTTTTGTTTAAATAAACCAAAGTTGAAGGTAGAGCTGACATGTTACAACAATTAAAAATAGTTGGTGTCAGGTTACAGAAACTCAGACAAAATACCTGATCACTATAATTATGTGTCATTCGTCATAAGCCAAAAAGTTCAAGGGGGCACAAACTTCAAGGGGTCAAGGGGGTGCCAATGTTGATATTGCTTACACCCACTAAATGGGTACCTGCACCCATGACTGTAGGTAACCTACAGGTTTTGGATTAACAAAATGGACATGTTCTTGCTACTGGCCACAAGTATTAAAATATAGTTTCATGTGTTTAACAGAAACCTGACTGAAAGCCCATGCTCTTGACTCGCGGTTGTGCTGTCGGACTTCAATTTTTGTGCACAGACAAAAGCGTGAGAGTGAACGGCTGGAAATAGGGAGTGGACCTGTTATGGAGGCAATGCTGTGGTTAGCAAACTTACCACAAATCATTCAAATGCACTCATGGCTATCTCAGGGGATTTTATGTTTCAGCGTCATCCACCCGCACACATTTCTCTTAGTTTGTGGCCAGCACAACCAGAGAAAATAAGATCAAGACCTGTTGTATACTGTTGTCAAAAGACATAAAACTCTTTGCCATCCATGAGCAGAATTGACCGCAACTTGGTGGTTTCCTGTTACCAATAAAACTGTGAGAAACTGGACAAAGGCTCTGAATAAGACTCTTGGGCTGCCTTGAAGGAGACGAACTGGGGCATGTTGAGTCACGTGGTGAAGACTTTAAGGGACTCAACCACTGTTTTACAAGCTACATCAATTTCTGTTTGGCCCATGTTGTTTCCACAAAGACTCGGTTTTCTCAAGAACAACAAATGGATCACAAGGAACTGGAAGGACCTGCTAAACAAGAAGATGACGGTCTTCACATAGGAAGGAACCAAAGTCTAGACAAGTTCAGACAGAGCTGAACAAGGAAAAACACTAGATGTATAAGCTGGAACACAAATTTCAAAAGTACAATGTGAATAAAGTATAGGGTGGAATGAGCATTGGTCACAAACAGGCTGGTAACCTGGTGGTGAAGGAGAACCTGTACAGAACAAATTAGATCAATTTGTTCTTTAAAAGATTTGACTCTCAATCACTTGCCCAACCCTCCCCCATCTTTGCCAGTTCCAGTATCCTTGTTTGGGGTGGGGTTGGGGGGGTGGAAGGTTGATGGCTTTCCTCCATCATTTCCCCATCCCCCTCATTCACTAACTCTTGATGCCTGAGCTCCCCTCTTTTGGCCACTCACTCACTCGCTCAAACCCCCACCCACCCCACTCTACATCTTCAGCATTGCAGAAAGATGAGGGCGATGTAAATGGACACCACCACAGCCTCCTAAGACCCCGTTTCCACTTAGTATTAAGAGGTGTTTCGGGTGATCAAATCACATGTGGTGAGCCCTAAATACGCATCTAAACAGGTTTAAAATATTTTGTGATCGGATCACAGAAACCACATACAAATGTGGTAAAAAAATTCATGGGTCCACATTGCATTTGAGGTTTAAACACTAATCCGTCCTGAATGCGTCCCAGCAGCAGTGAAGTGCCACCCCTCACCTGTCAATCAACTGCTGTGTTAAAACAAGAGTTTAAACTTTGCTGGTTATGAGCGGCTTTAAAAGGAAATAACCGTCCAATTGGAAATTTAAAAAAGTGGATACATACAGTCATGAGAGCTTCACAGATATTCTTTAGTGTGACTCATATCAACACAGATTAGCCTTTTAATACAGGTAATCCACTAAAATAATGTATAATTCTGCTTGACATTTTGCGTTTGTGCTTAGATTCAACCGTATCTTGGAGAAACGGCGTGCCATTTTTTCTGCACTTTCTTTGTCTTTCTGACTTTGTTGTGCTTTAATATCATGCAGTAACACACTGACAAAGTGATCGATTTATGTTTTATGGGTCATGAAACAGTGACCCTACCCTCCAAATCCGAACACAAGTGGTCACAGGAGACGCATTTAAGTGACCAGGTGTAAACAGCCATGTGTCTCATCTGACCACAAGTGATCGGATCACATGAAATGCATCTTAATGGAGTAACTTTAACTTTAAGATCCCTACCTTTAACTTCCATCCTGAAGGCCAAAATGTCTCTAAAATCTTGGAAAAACTTTGACTTCAGAGGACTTTCCTATGAGGATCAAGTCCATTCTTTTTGCTAAATCACCTGTCACTGACTTCACAGACTGAAACAAATTCTGATTATCATGGCTTTTAGAATGCTAATTCCAGTTTGGCAGCCTGCAAAAAACTCAATAACGTCTATCTCCATAGGTGGGCCCTTGTTGTTTAGATGCCATATTGATCGTGCCTGGGTTGAGGAAAGCATGCTGCCATTGTAGCTAAACTTGCATTGAGTAGGGAATGCATAACACACAAGCCAAAATATACACCTGTCCTAGAATTCCACAGTTGTATAATTTTTTGTGTCACTGCATCACTACACCCCACCCACATTGTGGACCCAGCTGTCATTGCTACAGGTGACTGCAAGTACTGCCTCTTTAGTAATGTGACATCTTTAAACGGCAACTATTCACCACATAACTCCTAATGACATTCTCTACCAATACAAACAAACATGCTAGTGTAAACACAGATGTGCTAATTCAAATACCACATTGGGACCACACCCCCATCCTGGAGAAAGAACCAGAGTGGAAGGAAACTTGCTTTGGTCCCCAGGGAACCTGGACTCCTTTTCCTCCAGACTGCCTTAATGGAGGCGATTAGTTGGGGGAGAAACACTGAAAACAGTATTGAGAGCCATCATGAAGGATTCTGTTTTAGGATTCATTTTTGAATCTGTTTATGTTCCCATTAATATAGCCAAGCGCATTAGGATCAGAAATTGGTCTAGAACCTAATTACCTGAGTAGTAATTAAAACAAAAATGGCACAATTGATCTTAGCATTAAACAGCAGCTTTATGGTTGTTCAAGGCTTGAGGCAATAGGAAAGCTATGGGCCAAGGGCCCTTGGGACCACCCACAGAAGCCCCTTTCAGACACATAAGCCAGATTGAAAAAGCAAAAAAGGTTATTTGGGGAAAACCAATGCTGCCTTTTCTAAAACCTTCATGTACACATCTGACATACCCCTTTGCAAAACCGGTTCCAACAGACATTTCTGGAGCATAGATGGTCATGTTGTAGGTGTTTCCATGCTATAATGACTTAATAGTGGATTTTTACACTTTAAAAACAAATAGGAGGCTGTCTATAGATGTGTAGTCATGTATAACACACCTTTTTAAAGTGGGGTTTGTCTGTTAGATACATTTTACATTATTGAATGTTTTTGAGGGTTTATTGAAATGGTTATTTTATTACGTTAGCTAACTGTGGTTATCTCTTTATAGTGGCTAAGAAATCGTTCGCTACAATACTGGCCACTACCCTACCACAATGCTTACTCAACTAACCCAAGCATCTCAGTCAGTCATAAAAACAACCCAAATAACCCTAAAAACAGGTTTGGAGGGATAGCACCCATCTATAATTAGCACAGCTTGCTTCTGTGCAAACAGCTAGCACAGCTAGGTCCCAGATCCAAATGTATCGTCATTTCCCCCCTCCCATCAATTTTGACAATGTGCTAACAGCATAGCTTACCCTGATGCCCACTGCCATTACTTGTAATCAGACATTCTTAAATAAACTACAGACATATGCAAAGGAACAAAAGTGGAGCTTTAGGTTGAATGGATGCTAAATTGTGGCATTCTCTCAAAGGATGCCAGCCTAGTTTTCTTTCCTGCCATGTGTGCTGGTTTCTTTGACACTATAATTAACAGTCTGCTCTGAGGTGTCCTTTAATAACACCAAGACCCTAAAGAAATAGGGGGTGGTACACATTCTGAAAGCTGCTCTTAGACTTAAGATAAGGTTAAAAATAAAGGTTGTAATTTGGCTTGAGGACTGCTTGTAGAAATAGTTCACCTAAAAATAAAAATTCTGTCAACAATTACTCAATCTAATGATGTACCAAATCCATATTACTTTTGAAATATTCATTTTGGAGTGAACTATTCCTTTAAGTAATATATGACCCTCCCATCAACAAATTATGATCACATGTGGTCAATAAAGATTCATTTAAGAGGCTTATTAATACCAGGTAATCTGCAGTCTGTCTCAACAGTCCACTTGTGATCCAATCACCCAAGACGGATATTAATACCAGGTGTAAACAGGGCCTACTGTATAT